>NC_058412.1:75387695-75586841 GCF_002201575.2 Neomonachus schauinslandi | reverse complement strand
TTCTCTTGTTTCTTCCCAGAGCTCTGCTCTTCTGCAGGGAATGCAGGCCTGGGCCGGCTCGGCCGCCTGCAGGCCGTGCGCTGGAAGGAGCTGCGTGGTGATTTTCCTAAACAGAAGTGGAAGACGCAGCCCTCCTCCTCTGCCCTGAGTTGGAGGACGAGACTGAGGCCAAGGCTGAGGTTCAGTGGGGCTCAGACCTGAGCTCTGGGCTGGACACCCAGCCAGCCCCGTCTGCAAAAGGCAACTCATCGTACCCTCCTCATGGACTTTCTTGGATGAAACGAGAAAGGGAGAGTGTATTCATTCCCTCTTGCTTCATAACAAATTAGCACAAAGTCAGCAGCTTAAAATAGCCCCTGTTTATTCTCTCACCGTTCTGAAGATCGGAAGTCTAGGTGGGCTCAGCTGGATCCTCTGCTCAGGGCCTCACAAGGCCAAAATCAAGGCCCGCTTCTAGAAGCCCTGGGAAAGCATCAGTTCCTGAGCTCATTCCAGTTCTAGCAGAACTCTGCTCCTGCAGGGGGAGGACAGAGGAGCTGTCTCCCTGCTGCTTGTCCCCTGGGCCCCTCTCACCTCCTAGAAGCCGCTCTCCTGGGCCCTTCCCTTACACATGCTCCCCTGTGTCTTCAAGTCATCAGTGGTACACAGAATCCCCTCCCCTGCCACCAGCCAGAGAAAACTCTGCTTCTAAAGGGCTCGTGTGATTAGATTAGGCCCACCCCCCCCCCAAGATAATCTCCTTTTTGATTAACCCCAAGTCAAGTGATTCAGAACCTTAATTAGGTCTTCAAATCCCTTTGCCATATAATGTTACTGAATCAGGCACTTGATATTTCATCATGCTCAGGGATTAGGGTGGGAAACCGGGGTGGGGGGCATATTTGTAGTTCTCCCTACCACAGGGAGCAAAAGCACGTTGGTGTTTTTTTGTCTATGAGCTGGACGAGACTCACGGCAGGGTTTCCTTCCTTCTGCCTCCGGCCCTCAGATGAAAGAGTGCCACTGGCCTGGGTGGCCCTTCCCCCTTCCTCCTCTTGGGCCAGCCTCTGGGGCTTTTCAAGACCTGAGGAGGGATTCCTGCCCCAGGACCCCTGGGAGTTTGCTGATGTCCATCACTTTCTCCCTTCCAGAGCTTCAGCCATCTGCGTGATCTATGGTGGCATCTACATTTGCCTCCTCTCTGCCCACCAGAATCTGAGGTCTACCACTCCCCACCCCCTTCATCTGCTCTCTCTCCCTTATCCCAGTGGACACCTTCCAGGCCCTATTTCCCAGGTCTTATTACAAGGACAGGAGGGAGTCTGTTCTATACCCTTTGTATTCCCAACGCCCAGCCGAATGCCAGAAGCGTAACAGACCCTCAGCAAACAGTTGTTGTGGTTTTTCCGGGTTCAAGTATCTGTGGGGTCCATTTGCTAAAGTGCTGCTCTCCCCATCCCAAACCTAAACATTCCCTCCTGCAGCAAATGAAGCCCCATGTCACACTCTCCCTCAGCCCAAGGGCAGTGACCGAAGTCAGGGGCTGAGCATGTGGGAGCCTCAGAATGAAATGCCACCACCAATCCTGTTCTATCGCACGCATGCACGTACACACGCACACACCAGAAACTCAGCATCCCCCTTGGCCCATGGCTGGCAGGTCAAGAGTCACCCCCCACAGGCTTCCAGCCCTCGCCAAACCTGGGCCTTAGCTCCGTGATCTCTCTAGGAGTTTACTTGTGCGGGCCTTAATCTTTTTTCATCCTGCCCCTGAATTTGGGCCTGTGTTCTCATCCCCCAGGGACCCACCCACTTCCTCTTGGGATTCCAGCCGAGGACAGTGTGGTTTGAAGAACGTTCTAATCCCAGCCCCAGATCTCTGAGAGAAAAAATGACTAAAAGCCCTGGAATGTGGAGCCTGCTGCTTCCTGCAAAGCATTTTGAATGAACCACGTAACCAGCAGCTGCAGCGCAGAGAATGGAAACTCGGAGGGACGTCATGGCTCCAGGTCCTCAAATAGCAGGCTTGTGAGCAGAACAAGCCCTCTATTTCGGCCCAGCTCGGATGCCCTCGGCACCAACCCTCTCTCCCTCTCCTTCCAGGAACCAGACCCATCGTGCCAAGGACGTGCTCCTCTTGCTCACTTTTTCTGAAAACCCCGTGACCCACCCAAAGTCCCAGATTCTTTGCGGGGGGGGGGGGGTTGAAAGACCCCCTTCCCACTCACCAGCCCCCAAGGGCTTCATAGGACCTCACAGCCCAGCCACTCTGCCCTCTCCCGAGCAGGAGGTTGGCACGGTCTCCAGCCCAGGCCCATCCTGGAATCAGCCCCAGGCCAAGCATGGCAGTGCTCACCACCTCAAGGGGACAGCCGCAAGCAATATACTGTGCTGGTTTTAAACATGGATCAAATTTGTTGACATATTTCCTATCGAGAAATGGAAGGGATGCCCCTCTTCTGTCCCTGGGTAAGCCTTTGTAACTGCCTTAACAAATAGAGTATTGTAGAAATTACATTGCGTGACTTCCAAGGCTGGGTTAGAAAAGGTGACATAGCCTACGTCTTGCTCTCTCTCAGGACGTGTGCCTTTAGATCCCTGAGTTGCTGGGGGAAGTCTGGCTGCCCTGAAGCTGCCATGTGGCAGATCTCATGTGGAGAGGCCACAGAGAGACAGAGATGTCTGAGGAACCCCAGGTGTTCCAGCCTCCCTTGTTTGAGTCCTCCCAGCCCAGGTGCCAGATAGGTGAGTGACAAAGACTTTACCTCAGTCACAGCCTGACTACAACCTCATGAGACCTCAAGCTTGCGGTCAGGTATGCAGTGAATTATTTATTTATTTATTTATTTAAAGATTTTTATCTTTAAGTCATCTCTACACCCAACATGGGGCTCAAACCCACAACCCCAAGATCAAGAGTCGCACGCTCCACTGACCGAGCCAGCCAGGCACCCCATATAGTAAACACTTTCTGAATGTTGCTTATCCTTCACAGAGCTTCTCAGTGGCTGTTATCCTGAATCAAACAAAAGTGACATTTAGTTTAAGTATACTCTATGTATACTTAAAGGAAGGAAGGAACCGTGTGCTTGACAGAGAATATTCGTTGAATACATGAAAAAGAAAAAGGACTTTTTTGGTGGTAGCCAGTCTCCAAAGATGGCCCTGGGAAACCATGCCATGCCTCCTGTTACTCATTCCCTTGCCGAGTGCCCTCCCATGCTGCATCTGGTCTGGGACTCGCCCTAACCAATAGAACATGGCCAAAGTGATGGTGTACAGTACAGGGATTCTTTTCACATGCAAAATACACTCACTCTCTTCCAACGATCCCCAAAAGTCTCATCTGTGATGGCATCAGGTTTAAGCTAGAGGACTGGGATCCCATCATCTAAACCAGTTACGGAGGAGGTTCCTCAAATGCAATTTCTCAGACACAGGTGCTTGAGCACTATTCCTCTTTATTTAAAGACTTGTGAACTGAGAAGAAAGTTATCTACTCCATACACACCCAACACACAGTGATGGGACAGGGCCTAGGATAATCACTATAAACATTCCCATTCAAATGGCATGGGGGAGGCACACAGCAGTCACCGGTCCATAGTCACTGTGAAATCCAAACAGGCACATATTGCCCATTTCTTGGTTAGGGGTCAGTCCTATTGCCTGGGAATGTTTCCCAACAGCTCTGTTTTCTGGGCTCTCAGTTCCACCTTCTGAATCACCCTTCCTTCGCTATAAAAACCCGCTGGTGTTTACAACTGAGTAGCTTTCTCAGCTTGCTTCCTTCTGGGGGGCCCAAAGTCCAAAAAAATTATGGAGCTTTTTCATTTTGTTCTACTCTGTACTTTTCAGTCCGAGCTGATGGTGCTTCTGACAATACAATTCATTTTAAGACTTTGTGGGTTTCCTATGGATCCTATTGCGCTTCACTCCCATTAACCAAAAGCTATACTAAAAATCTCATCAAGATCAGCTCTTCTCTACTTTGAGCCTTTCATGAGGTTGTTGAGGGATAATCCTCTTAACGTTCTTTTTTTTTTTTTTTTTTAGATTTTATTTATTTATTTGACAGAGAGAGAGCACAAGCAGGGGGAGCAGCAGAGGGAGACGGAGAAGCAGGCTCCCCGCTGAGCAGGGATCCCAATGTGGGACTCGATCCCAGGACCTGGGACCATGACCTGAGCTGAAGGCAGACACCGAACCGACTGAGCCACCCAGGCGCCCCAATCCTCTTAAAATTCTTAGAAGCCCGGATATTTAATAAACAGACTGTGAGGCATGCTCTTGAAATATTCAGGGGGCCTTTGTCTATCTGAAAGATTTTATGAAGCATTTGATCTTTCTGAGGTTTTAACAAAGGTTCTTATAGTCCCACCCTGGATTTTATCTTTGTCTTGAGGCCCTTTCAGACTTTGAGAATTTTTTGCCATCTGGGGAGGCTGAGAATGAGAAAGCACATTTACTTTCAAACCCAGAAAATCCTTGGCTTTCTAATATTTTCTATACAATTTCTATACAATTCAATACAATTTTAATAATTTCTATACAATATTTTATATACAATCTATAGAATTGCTTGAAAATTAAACTTTCCTTTTTTAAAAAATGTATTTCTTTTTTCAGAGAGAGAGCTTGAGCACGAGTAGGGGGGAGGGGCAGAGGGAGAGGGAGAGAGAGAGAAAGAATCTTAAGCAGGCTCCACACCCAGCAAATGAGCCCGACTTGGGGATTGATCTCACGACCCTGAGATCATGACCTGAGCTGAAATCAAGAGTTGGACACTCAACTGACTGAGCCACCCAGGGGCCCCTACACTTTCCTTTTTAACTCATCTTTCTCTATCTTTATCATATGCAGCTAAAATAATCCAAGTGGCATTTTTGACATTCTGCCTAAAAATCTCCTCAGCCCAAACCATTAGGTCATTAGGTACCTTCTCTGTTATCTACATCACTTCAAGTGACAATGTTGCTAAATTTCCCTCCAATGCATCGTAAGGGTCCCCTTGTCTCCTGCTTCCAACAACATCTTCCTCACCAGCAGCCTCTTTGGAGGCCATCAGGCTTCCCCTTCCAATGCCTTCAAAACCCTTACAGTTTCTGCCCACCTCCCAGTCCTAAGCCAGAGATTTAGGTTCCCTTATGGCAGCTGTCTACTTCCAGGTCATGAAAAGCCTGGATCTGCTGTCCACTGCCTTATAACAAACCATCCCAAAACAATGACCCCAAACAAATAACAAGCATTTATTTTGCTCATGAATTTGGGGGTTGACTGAAAATAAGCCAGGCAGCTCTCGCTCAGGACCTCTCCATGAGTTTTCAGGCACTTCTGGGGCTCCTCGAGCATCTCTCTGTGTGCATGAAGTCTTTCCACAAGCAACCTCGTGGTGGATTTCACTTATGGTCCCTGAAGGCTCCCAGCATGAGTGTCCCAAAAGGAGCCATCAGAAGCTGCATGGTCTTTTCTAACCTAGCCCTGGAAATTACACGTGTCACTTTTGCTGCAGTCTGTTTGTCGAGGCGCTCCCAAATCTCTACCCAGGTTCAAGGGGCAGGGACGTAGACTCCAGTGACGGGAGCAAGGGGAGGAGAATCAAAGGATTATGGACATGTTTTGAAACCATCATCAAGAGGTTGAGTAACATGTCTAAGGTCACACAGCTGGAAAGTGACAGAGTTGAGGTTTGAACCCAGGCATTCTGATTCCAGACTCACATCCTTAACTAGTCTACACCGCCTGCAGTACTGGTAGACATGGCAGCTGATGGCGCAGGCTCCAGGAGTGGGTAGGTGCTCTGTCCTGGGAAAGCTCCTGACTTGCTTCTCTATACTCAGCTTGCTCTCAGAAGGGGAGTGGGACTCGTATTAGACACAGGGGCTGCCGGATGTAAAATGAATGAACCAATCAGAGCTGGAGCAGCCTCTTCTCAAGGCATTTTCTCCTCCCTGTGATGGCTGGCTTCCCCGTGGCCACCAGTGCCTTGGTGTGGTTCCCATGTCACTCTCACCACAGCTGTAGACACCTCCTTGTCTACTCACTCTTGTGCACTTGATCTTGCTAAGTGTGTTCCCATGGGGGAAAGAGGAGTGCCCCTTGACATTTCAAGAATGTCTGCCGAGCTGTTTGGTGGAAACCTGCAGATCGCTCATCAAAGAAGATGAGGCTTCTGTTGACTTTACCAGGCCACGGAGTTTTCTTAAATTTCCTTTAAGGCTTGACTTTCTACAGATTTCAACACACAAAGATTAAAAATTATATTTTTGGTCACGAGCATTAAAGTCCTAAATAGGGCTTGCATGATTGACCCACATTTCCAATAAATCTTATCTGAAGTAATGCTTCATATTCTGAATGACACCTTGGTGCAGAGGACAAATCAGCCAGGATACAAATGGTGGGCAGGTAGGGCTGCCATGAATGGTAATGTAGTCTGGGCACTGCACCAAGGGGCCTTGTTACCCAGCCCCACATTCCACTGGCCCAACATTTCCCCTTGGTGAGGGACTGTATCTGCCTGGAGGAAACAACAGCTTTTTCTAATTTGTCTGTCCAGAGGGACACCTTTTTCTAACGTAACAAAGATACCATATGTATTAGAAGCAGAACTAGGGGACAGCTGGAAGATATAATAAAATATTATATTAACCTACTCCATAGGACAAGTGATAGAAATCAACCCTGGCAAATAATAATAACAAATTTATTAAATTTCAAGAAAGGATTGAACAACTTAGCCTCAGGAAAGGCCAGAGGCAGGACAGTTCCAAGGACCTAAGCATCTGGAGTCAATGAACCACCTCCTTAAAACACTTCCATTAAGGCAGCCCCATCCCCACAGTGGCCAGTCTCTACCTCTTGGTTCAAAATCCCAGAATCTTGACAGAAAGAATCTGATTGATCCAGCTGGATTTAGCTGTTCCCTCCATACCCATCAGCTGTGGCCAGGGGTGGGAAGAGTCATTGAGAATAGTCTATACCATAGATTGAGTTGCTGAGCTCCTCACTGTATTAGGGGGTTCCCAGAGCCCAGGCTCTTAACTTTGAGCCAGGCAGCCCTCCCAGAGTCGCTTGTAGAAGTTCTGTACAATGACTAGCTAGGATTTGCCATCCCCAAGGCAGTCAATGGCTGATCAATCCAACCATTCAGAAAAAAAATTCCTGTGGCCGTTCACTCCCTACATAGCAGGCAATGACCCTCTCCATTCACTAAAGATCTTATTTATGAGTGCTTTTAGCTTCTCAAGTCAGTTCTTCATGTCCTTCTCCTTATTGGGACTTGGGTCACTGGCAGGCCAGAGCAGATATTCAGCATTATAAAACTATTCAGAGGCCAGTCTAGGCAAAAGTCACAAAATTATCTTGCAGTGTCTTGCTCAACAACCTCTTAAAAGTATTTTTTTAATTATCACACATTTAAAGATAATTGAATGGGGGTGCCTGGGTGGTTCAGTAAGCGGCTGACTCTTGATCTCAGCTCAGGTCTTGATCTCAGGGTTGTGAGTTCAAGCCCCGTGTTGGGCATGGAGCCTACATACATGGATACATACATACATACATACATACATACATACATAAAATTAAATGGAGTGTTACTGGCTGGCTCAGTCATTAGAGCATGGGACTCCTGATCTCGGGTCATGAGTTCAAGCTCCACCTTGAGCATAGCGCTTACTTAAAATAATAATAATAATAATAATAATTGAACAGAAACCCACGTAGCCACTCCCCAGTTTCAACAGACGTTAATGGTTTGCTATTTTGCTTCAGATTTCCTTATCTTTTTTTAAAGAAATAACACCTTACAGCTACAGCTAAATCCTTGCCCATATTCCTGCTCCCTCCTGCCCGTGCAGATATGAGTGCCATCTTAAAGTTGGGAGTATCATTTCCAGTAGTGATTTTGGCTTTGACTTTTCTTTCTGTCTGGACCTCAGGTGCACAAGTTAAGCGATCATTCTCTCAACGGCATACTCTCATCACTGTTCCTTCTGCACAAAGGCCCTCTCTTGTTTTATTTTATCCCTCTGATCCTTGCTTACTACCCCAGTGCACCCCACCCCTTAAGGCAACCACAGTAATGTGTTTGTATGCGTTCCTCTAAAGCATACATGTGTACATGTATTTTTAGTTTAGGGTTTAATTTTTAGTTTAGTTTTAGTTTAGGGTTGTTACTGTTGTTGTTTTAGCTTTGAGGCACTTTATTGTAAAAGACTGGTACTCATATCCATAAACGAAGAAGAACTTAAAAGTCATCATACATTTACTTCATTTTTTAGCTTGACTTTCTAGTAAATCTTTAGCTTTATTGATTGGGGCCGCTATCTAAAGAGATCTTCCCTTGTCTGGGGGAATCATTTAAATTTAAAAGCATCATTTGTCAATGAGCATCACATTTTTCCTTTATTGCCAGTAGGGTTATGCTCAGTATTAATGCTGCTTATGCTTAGTACTAATGCTGCTTCCCATTTTGCGATCTGGGGTTCAAACCCACCTCTGTAATAGCCACCGCTGACGGCAGATTTTGGTAGATTTTGAGAAATGTGTTTTCCTTGAGGCTCCACATGCCCCATGGCTTGCGAAACAGAACAGCTTGCAAATCCTGCAGCCTCTACGGCTGGACTGGCCATGGCTCCAGCCCGGCTCCCCTGCCTCCACGGAGCCCAGAGGCCACAGTCACCCACCTCCACGGCTCTTCTGGCAAGTGATGTGCACACCCCCCCCCCAAACAGGCACTGTGTATTTCCAGTTCACATAAATGACACGGTGTCGGAGATTTTATTCTGTTTCTTGCTTTCTCAGCCAGCACTACACTTTTAAGGTCCACGCATATCGTCAGGTGTTCATCTAGCTGCAAGGGCATTCACCCCTTTTCACTTATCCCATTCCTCCGCTGAGGTGGAGGAGAGAGGAGCAAACTGAGGAAGTGGTTAGGACCGGGCTTGTCCTCAAGACGCTATCCCTGGAGAGAGAAGTGTCAATGCACGTGTGCACGCAGGTACACACACACACACACACATATACACACACACCCCACTTCTGCTGGGGCCCCGGTGAGTGGAGGTGGGGGAAAGCCAGCCAAGAGTCCTAGCAAAGGAGGACTCATTTCAGAGCTCTGCTCTTACATCCAAGGCCTTGCCCCCTCCAGGAAGCCTGCCCTGACCACCCCATTCCATGCAGGTCTCTCCCCATTCTGAGGACTGTGAATCTCATCTAATCATACACTAGTCTCTTCTAGTCTTCCTATTACTCTCTCCCTCATTAAGCAGACATCCTCTGGAAGGAAAGGACCGTCTCTTGTCCTTTCCATCTCTCTTGCTCGAGGCCTGGCCCTGAAGAAAGGAGGGCAGGGAGTGGGAAGCAGAATAGCGATTTCCTTAATTCAGGCCCTGCTCCCTCTGTTTCAGGGACATGCCATCTTTCAGCAAACGCTTCGGTGCCAGGCTCTTAGAAGTCCAGAGAGAAAATACATGCTGTTCCAGCTCTTAGGAAGCCATTTATGGGGGATGCAGACACCCAGACATGGAGTCATAGGATGGCACAGAGAAGACAAAAACAAGCAGATACTTGGGGTGCTGAGGAGGAAATCCCAGCACAGCTCAGAGGGAGGCCAGGGGGCTCCTAGACGAGGCGACATCCAAGCTGTCTCCCGCTGAAAGAAAAGAGGTAAATTGAGAATCGGGAGCTGGGCGAGGGGATTATGAAATAAGATCGAGAGGATACAAGGAATACCAGTACTGCCTGCTTCCAGTTATCGTGGCTATACATCAAACAACCACTTTATTATGTTTGCAGAGTCTCTGGGTCAGGAATCCGGACAGGACACAGCAGGAAGAGCTTGTCTCTGCCCTGGGTCATCTGGGGCCTCAGCTGGAAGCATCCATGGCAGGGCTTTGGAATCACTGAAGGCTCATTCACTCACGAATCTGGTGGCTGGTGCTGACTGCAGGTTGGGTCCTCAGTGCCTCTCCATGTGGTTTTCCCATTGGTCTCTCCGGGCGGGCTGGTGTGGGCTTCTTATATAGCACGGTGACTGGGTTCCTGGAGTGAGCATCCCCAAAAAGAGAGAGAGCCAGGTGGAAGTTATATGACTCAGCATCCCAAAGCATCCCTTCTGCCATACTCTATTGGCCAGAGCCGTCACAACTGCCTGGCCCAGATTCAATGAGAGGAAACAGACCCCCCCCCGCCTCCCCGGCTCAGTGAGAGGAAAGTCAATCATCTTGCAAGAAGAGCATGTGGGATGGGATATACATTTTGGTGCAGCCACCTTTGGAGAATACAATCACCATGGTATGTATTGATAAGGTGGAGGGTGAACAATGAATGGGTAGGCATCCAATATCACTGGAGTATAATATGTGAAATGGAGGCAGCCAGATACGAGGCTACAAGGATAGGTCAGGCCAGGTGCTGGAGGGTCTTAAAACCACACTTAGGAGAATGCTTACAAAGGAGCATTTTGGAAGCCCAGGACTCCTGCCCCCTCATTCCCGTCACCCAGCACCTCCTCTGTGCTTCATCAGAAAATATCTAAGGCTCTCTATGGGTGACTAAAGCAAAGAGACTCTCAGGATTGGTCTGCACCCTTGAAGTAAGTGTCAAGGACAGCTAGACACCAGCCCCTACCCTTGTGCCTATGTGTGCATGTGTCCACACCTACCTGGCCAAGCCCAGTCTCTTGGCTCCAGAGTCCTATGGATGCTGCTGCTTGGGTAGCAGAGACTCTTCAGAAATGCCCTTCCAGGGGCACCTGGCTGGCTCAGTCAGAGGAGCATGGGACTCTTTTTTTTTTTTTTAATATTTTATTTATTTGACAGAGAGACACAGCGAGAGGGAACACAAGCAGGGGGAGTGGGAGAGGGAGAGGCAGGCTTCCCATAGAGCAGGGAGCCCAATGTGGGGCTCGATCCCAGGACCCTGAGATCATGACCTGAGCCGAAGGCAGATGCTTAACAACTGAGCCACCCAGGTGCCCTGAGCATGGGACTCTTGATCTCGTGTTTGCGAGTTCGAGCCCCACATTGGCTGTAGAGATTACTAAAAAATAAATAAACCTAAAAAAAGAAAGAAAGAGAAAGAAGAAAGAAAGAAGAAGGAAAGAGAGAAGGAAAGAAA
This sequence comes from Neomonachus schauinslandi, assembly GCF_002201575.2. NCBI lineage: Eukaryota > Metazoa > Chordata > Mammalia > Carnivora > Phocidae > Neomonachus > Neomonachus schauinslandi. The sequence goes on along the minus strand of NC_058412.1, from coordinate 75,575,741 downwards.
AGAAATCCCCTTCCAGATCCATCCCTTTCCAGATCCATTCTGAATAGTCCTGGGCAGAGCAAGACCCCCACACTTCACACACACACACACACACTCAGAAACACATGTGCACAGGCCCACTAGATGTAAGCCAATGAGACAGCATCATATCAAGGAGAAAGCACTTGTTTGGTAGTCAGGAGTCCCATGTAATCATCCAGTCTCTGTCCAACGAGCAATGGGCCTTGGGGGAGGTCATTTACCCTGCTGGAACTTGCAGGCAAGGGCAAGAATCGCACTAGACAGGAGTTTTCCCCAAGTGTGGTCGTTGGAGATCGGCAATTAAAATCACCTGGCTTGAAAACTACCATGAGCTATCACCACACACTCACTAGAAGGGCCCAGATAAAAAAGATAGGCAACACCAAGTGCTGACTGGGAAGGAGAGCAACTGGAGCTCTCAGACTTTGTTGGTGGGGATGCAAAATTGTATACCCACTTTAGAAAGCCGTTTGGTAGTATCCACTAAAGCTAAATCCCTTCCCTATGACCCCAATTCCACTCCTAGAGATTTACCCCAAAGACATAAAACATATGTCTGCAAAAGGGACTTGACTCGTACAAAATGATCATAGCAGCTTTATTTGTAACAACCCCAAACTGGAAGCAGTCCATCAACAGGTGAACGGATAAATCCGAAGAAACCCAACTACTGATACGGGCAACATGGGTGGACTCAAAAACATTTAGGCTGAGTGAGAAGTCAGAAACAAGAGTGAATGCCATATGACTCCACTTAGCACAGTCTCCAAACAGGTGGAACTTAACATGAAGAGAAAAGTCAGAACTGGTCCCTTGGGGCCTGAGACGGGTGCGGGTGAGGGGAGAAGGTGGCCGGAAAGAGGATCTATGGAAATTTCTCGAATGATAGAATTGCTCTCTATTATCATAGGATGTAGGTTACACAGATGTATACGTTTGTCAAAACGCATGAACCCGCACGCGTAAGATCTGGACACTTCACTGTTCTACTTTAATTTTTTAAAAAACCAGATCATCTGCACTGCCTGTTAAAATGCAGCCTGGGCACCGCAGACCGACGTCGGGGAGTCCTCTGGAGCGAGGCCCTGGAATCTGCATTCTCCACAGCCTCCAGCTTTGGCCAGAGCGTTAGATTGGAGACCCATGCCCCCAGGGGCGACTCCCCCCCCCCACAGGCGTCCCCAGACGCCCACGATCCCACCCAAGTCTCCCGCTCTCCCCCAGCCCCCAGCCCTCTGCCCAGTCGCCCCTGGTAACCAAGAAAGGGCTTGAAAACCCTCAAAGTGCAGCCGCCCGGGGAGGGCCGTCCACAGTGTCAGCGAAACAAGGGCAAATACAAAATGCGGGGTAATTGGCGGTTTTCTCATTCTCAGCCCTTTGTGCGGCGGCGCGGAGCCGGGGCCGCGCTCCCAAGCCCGGGCCTTTGAGCCGCCGGGGGCCGGGCCTCCGCGCTGCCCGCGCTCCGCAGCGCATAATTAATGGGGCTTCACAGGGCCCCGGACAAAGGCGCCCATTCACCCCGCCGCTCCTCCCCCCGGGGATATTGTTACTTCTAGAAACTGCAGCCAGCTGGGCCGCAGAGAAACGTCAGCTCTGTGGGAGAGTGAGCGGCCAGGCCGCGGGGAGAGAGGGAGCTCTGTCTCTGCTCCCTGAGCGAGCGGGATTAGAGCCGGCCAGCGAGCCCCGGGGTGGGCAGGGGGCCCGGGGTCTTTTCTGCAGTCTGCACAAGTCCTCAGAAAGCCTCGTGATTTCCATGGGGCCCTGGAGGAGAGCGCCATGGAAATGGTAATGGGCGCATTGAGGCTAGTTCTTAGGGAAGGAGAAAGGGGGTGCATTCAGGCCCCCCTGAGCATGGCACATCTCCCGAGTGGGAGGGGCCGGTCGCTGGCGGGCGGGGGCGGGGGGAGCTGGTGGGAAGCCAGGGTGCCCCCACCTGTACCAGGCCTCTGGGACAACAGGCAAAATGAGTCAACGGATAAAGGCCTGGGTCTCCGTCTGCGGAGCCTGGGGTGAAGTCAGGGACTGGGGGGATGTGAAGACCCCATAGTCACCTGGCTTCTGCTCCAAGGACCACTGGGGAGCTTATTCCAAACAACACCTATGCAGAAGCAGGCTCTCAAAATCTGGGGGGGGGGGGGGGGGCAGGGGGGCTTTTTTTCCTAAGTCTCCCAGCCCCTCTGAAGCCCACCCACACTGGATCCCCTCTCACCCTGCCCCAGCGAGATGGTGCAAGGGCCCCACTTCCCATTGCACAGAGGAGGAAACAGGCCCAAGGAGGCAAACTGGCTTGCCCGCGATGACAGAACAGAGCTGGGACTGGGTGTGCTGGTTGTGTGCAAAAGCAGAACAGAAGGGAGAGGCAGCTGGAAAGGGAGGCTTCCCCTCCTCCCCAGAGCGCTTCTTGACTGTGCAGGCCTGTTCTGTTCTCTCCCTTCCCCGGCTTCTCCTTGCGTGGGACAGATCTGCCTCATTAAATGCCCCTAGCATGTTCTGTTTTGTGGGTTCACTGGGTTTTCTCGGACCCGCTCCATCAGAGGCACGCTTGAATGCAGGTCCAGAGATCACATTAGTTTTGTGTCCAGGCCCAGGGCCGGGAGAGCTCCAGCCAAGGCTCACTGGATGTGAGCAGCTTCTCATGACTCCAGGGGCCAGTCCCTTAGGCTGTGTTCCCCTTCAAAGCTCAGTGCCCTCTGCAGGCCCCGCAGAGGGCCTGGTCCCAGCTCAGCAGTGCTGGGCTTCACCTTTGCCACTGAAACCCAAGAAACGGGCCCCCGTTCATTCCTCCTCCCGAAGCTAGGAGCAGTCATGAAGAGCCACCGTGGGTTCCCAAAACCTCAGCATCCTGAACAGCTCCCAGAACAAGCAGGGGCCTTTCCAGAGCCCTGCCCGTCCCAGCCCATCTCATGGAGACGTTCTGTCCCTCGGCTGTACTCTGGAAAATGTTCCCTCAGCCTGAGACTGCCAGTCCTGAGCAGGGCCTCGGGCCTCAGAGCCAGACCAGGCCGTAGAGCGTCCTCCTGCGAATGAGGGAAAGGAAGCCTTCCTGGATTTGCAGAGGAGCCCAGGAGGGCACCCAAGACCCTGAGAGGGTGCCCAACCAAGCTCTCTCCACTTCCGCCAGGCCGCGCTGCACACTAGAAAGCCAGTGTCCTGCAACATTTGTATCTGTGGGCGGGAGAATGTACAGAAAACTCAAAAACAAAGTGAAGGGGAAGAGAGCCATTCAGCCAAGGCCTGACCAGGCCTCTAAGGGGACAGATCAGCTGTCTGGTTGCAGCTCGACTCAGGGATGGCCACCAAAGCCACAGTAGAGCTTCCGTGGGGGACCCTGTGACCGAGGCGGCCCCCACCGGCCAGACGGCCAGCAGGGCATCAAGCAGAAAAAGAGGCTAGCCATCTGCCATTCAGTAAGCTTTGTTTAGGGTATAGAGTGATCCGATGGGATCTGGAAATAAGAGGAAGGCTCAGCCATAAGGGAACCACACGACGTCAAACAATGTCCTTCAAATACGCACTGAAGTATTTAAGGGCAAAGGAGCAAAAATGTCTCTAACTTGTTCTCAGATGATTCCACAAAATGTAAATAATTGGTGAATCTTAGAAAAGGCTTACAGAAATTACTTGTAATACTCTTACAATTTCTCTGAAGTTTGAGATTTAAAAACAAGCAACAGGAAGTGCGTGCGGGCGCATGCGTGTGCCCACACAGCACAGTGTCCATGTTCCAAACTCTACACCCAGCGCTGGGTGTCAAGTCTCCTGTGGGCCCCTCCTCCCACGCAGGCGCATTACAAGCAGCCTTCACTATCTTCTGTTATAGCAGTTTGTGAATCCAAGTTGGTTTGAAAAGTCCTTAAGGGTAAGGCCTGTGCTGTTTATAATCCTACTGCAGCTAGCACCAGGCTTTGTGGACAGTAAGCATTCAACCAAACCTGGCGTCCGCCCATTTGCCATGGAAGGTTTCTAGCTCTGAGTGAAATGGGAGAAGGAGAAAGTGAGGGGCCGGCCAATGGAAAGAAGGAGCCAGGAAAGATGGTCGAGTCCATACAGACTTCCCAGGCCGGCACACTCATGTGATTTTTTTTTTCAAGGTTAGCAGTCAGGCCGCCCTAATCAGATTCTTCCATCCTTCCACAAAGCTTGGAAAGTGCCTCAGCCCCAGCGGGGCTGCTCGTAGGGTCCGCTCAGAGCACTTACAGACATACACGGCCTGAACCTGGCCATGTCCACTGCAACGTGTGGTCAGCAGAGCCAGGAATGTATCTGCCTAAATGGTACCTGGTTCTCTGTGAGTCTCGTCTCTTCTCTCCACTGAGATCGCACGGGGAAGGGCCGGCCTCCTCCCCCTTCCCCCCGTGGGTACCCTCACGGGCTTGGCAGGAACACAGACCCACATGGGCCCTTCTCGGGTGACTGTGCCAGGGACTATGTCTGGTTTGCCCTCTCATACATTCCCAGCACTTAGCACAGCGGATGGCCCAAATTTGGTGCTCAGTAGACACCCATTAAACACCCACTAACACAGAGTCTTGTTGAGCTGAGTCGACTTGCCTGCCGTGCCAAGGGCATCCTGAGCAAGCTCCTTTGAGAGTTGTACTTCTGGCCTCGGATGCTCACCGTCAGGGCAGCAGAGTTTCCCCAGGGGACCCTGTGACCTAGGCAGCCCCCAACTTTCCCCTCTCGGCCCATCCTCAGAGCAGGTCCCTCTGGTTGCTGACTCTACCGTGTCCCTGAGAAAGGCAGTGGTACCGTCTCTGTGGCCCGTGTGACACGGTCAGTGTTAGGACAGTTAGTCTCTGCTGCTGAGTTCTCTCTCATGGTCCCATTGGGGGAGTCCCTTGGGACAAGAAGCTTTGCTCAGCACATTTCCAGAGGGGGCACGACCTTCTGTAAGAGACCTTGGGACCAAAGTGGTAGCCCTCCCACCCCCTCCCCCTGACTCCGTCCTCACATACACATATGGACAAGGCTCAGTATGGGGGCAGCAGAGTGTAGCACCCGGTGCTCACCCAGAGAGTGATGGGGAACAGCAGGCTTGGTGGGGGCAGAGAGAGGGTGACCAGAATGGTCGTCAGGAGCTCCATTTTTCTCCCTGGTACCTGGGGCCAGGACACTCGTTAGGGGGCAGTGGGACTGCTAGCAGGAACAGAAAACTGAGGCATGGGCATCTTCAATCGGGTCTGTGGAACCCTTCCAGAAGTACAACCCCCTGGCTAGGAGCCTTGGGGTGTATTGTTCCTGCTGCTACCCCAGGGCCTGAGCCCCAGGTCAGTCCAGAGAAGGGTTAGATGCATTCCTGGCCTTAGGGACAGAACAGCTCAAGCTGCCCAGAGAGATCTCTGTGCACCTTGTGGGGAGTGGGGAGCTCTTCCTTCAACATCCCCCACTGTGGGGCTGGGCCATCTTGACAAAGCTTCTCCTTCTGTCTCTGCACCTCTCACCATCTCCCTGTACCCCTTTAGAGGAAACCACTCGCTGGGCCTTTGGGGCAGGACTGGCCACGCTCCCAGCACACTCAGTATTTGCTTCCAATCCAAGAAAGAGCCAGGCTGGGAACTCATTCTCCCCGCCCCCTCCTTTTCTTTTCTTTTCTTTTCTTTTTCTGTCTCCTTCGCTTTATCCCCAATCCCCACCCCCACCCCCAAGAGCTTCCAAAGTGACAACATGTGGGCCCAAATCAAACCCTTGTCTTCAGGCCCCTGCTGGCATCTCTCCCAGATCACCCACCTTCCTCCTCCTTGTGCTCTGCAACCCAGCCACCCTCCTCACCCCCACCCCCGCCATTCCTCTTTGTGGACAACTTTCTAAATGCAGCCAAACTTCCCCTTTCAGTCCACAGGCCCTGTAAAACAGCTGCAAGAAGTCAGCAGCTCTGCAAAAGTTCTCTTGCAGATCGAGACTGAGAGCAACACCCTTTGGCTCTAGCCATAGCTTCCCCCCTCCCAGGCTCTGGAAGGCCAGCCTCCTCCCCCAGGAAACAGTGGGGAGACCCCCTGGTACTTGCTCCCAGGGACACAATTTCCCCAACGGTCTAATCTAGAGAGAACTCCCTGAGGGGCCCGGCAGAGGAGGAGACAGCCCAAAGCCTGGCCTGCAGGCCTGACCCTCTGGAGCCCTGTGCGATCCCGGGCTGTCCACTTACACACCGTCCACACACGTCCACACACACAGGCTTCAGGTTTCTAGAACGAAACGATGGATTGGCCGGTTTTCCAGGACCCTTCCGAGTCTAAAATTCCACCAATCTGTCATCTCTCCTTGGGGTGCTCCTGCCCGAGAGAGAAGGGGCTTTGCCCAGGGACACACGGCTAGCCGAGGGCTGTCTGACCCAGACCCAGCTCTCCTAAACTGCATCCCCTGTTCTCTCTGTGACACACGGCCCTCAGTAACAGTGGCTGGCTTTCACTCCTGGCCACTCTGATTGGTATCAGAATCATCTGGGGAGATTTTACATCCTGTCAATCCCCGGGCCGCACTCCAAAACAACAAGGTCAGAATCTCAGGTCGGGGCCTGGTTATCCCTCTGTTTGGAAAGTTACCCAGGTGATTCTGACTGAGCAGTCAGAGTTTAGAACCATTGCGGACAAGTCTTCTAGAAACTGAAGATGAGGTTCTAAGCCAGAAGTGCCTGCCGGCTCCCTCCCAGGCCCTCGAGGCCTCCCCGTGCACTCCAGGGCACACGGCCCCAGGACCGCAGCCCAGAAACTGGAAACCAACCTCAGCCAGAGGCAGGAGGCCCGGGGGGCCGCTCCAGCCCTCTGAGGGCTTTGTGTGGATTGAGAAAAGAAAAACAGAGAAGGGAAACTGTAGCAGAGCCGAATGCAGTGAAGGAGAAAAAGACAAGAGAAAGGGGAAGAGCCCTGAGGTCAGAGAGTCATGTGAATGGCATTTAGGGAACAAAGCCCCTCCATGGTGCCCCCTGTTCCCCCTTCATCAATCATCCACTGGGCCTGGTAAGAAGCGCTCTTCCGCCAGCGCCCAGGGCACGGAGGGCATCACTGCCCATAGAGTCCCCGGACAGAAAGTGCACGGCCAGAAATCGGCCCGTTCCGAGTCTGTGAGCCCTGCACATCCTCTCCCCGGGCAGGGCTCGCAAAGGGCCCTCCCTGCGCCTCCTCCACTCACCAGAGCCAGGGGCTCCTGCCAGACATTTAAGCAACATCACTTGGGCATTTCTAGATCAGAATAAAGGCCAAATCCAACTCCCAAGACACCCGGCATCCCATCAAAGTGATCCAGGTGGTGCTGCGTGACCTCCAGGGAGCCGCCCCACTCCCCTCTCTGGGCTTTAGTGCCTGATCTTGTCTGCCTTCCTGCAGAGGCATATTTGGAAGGAAGGGTCATGGCTGGAGGCCAGGGGTCAAGAGCCTGGGCTCTGGGGCCAGAGGCCTGGGCTAGGGTCCTGGCTCTGCCACACACTAGCATCGTACACTCTGGGCCTGCGGGTCCTCACCTGCTCGGTGACGGCCGACAGAAAGGGAGAAGGCCGCACAAGCCCGGACCAACGTGGCACTGATATCTAGAACGCACGAGGGCTGCCCTCCACTAGTCGGAAGCAGATGGTAACCCCAAGAGAAAAGCGGGCACGGAAGGTGAGCAGGCGGGGAACAGAGCTGCAAGAAGAAACACAAACTGGAGACCCGGTTCCGACGCCAGACAAGTTTCTGTTCGGGACCGATGTCAGTGAGGAATGGCAGAAGGGACGGCTGTTCCCAGCTGTGCCCCGACACCTCCACCAGGGGACATTTGGCAATGTCTGGAGACCTTTTTGATCGTCACGGGGCGGGACCTCCTGGCATCCAGCGGGTAGAAGCCAAGGATGCTGCGAACTACCCTACAAGGCACAGGATGGGCCCCACAGCAAAAAAGTGTCTGGCCCCCCGATATCAATAGCGTGGGGGCTGAGAAGCCTGCCCCGGGTAGACAGACAAACGGGTGGTGAGGGGGCCTGGCCAGGACAGCATGGGAAATGTGCCACCAGCGCCAGATAAATGGCGGTCACGTTGGTTCCTAAATGTGTGGCTCGGAGTAGAGCATTCAGTTGGTGTTCACCTTCCTGCAGGGGCCGAAGCGCTCACCTCCTCTGTTTGCTCCTGCCGCACAACCACAATAGGGCCCGCGGAGGGACGGGAGGGACTGGAGGAAGGGAGGGCAGTGGTCGCTGGAGGGCACGAGGAAGGGAAAGGGAAAAGACGGTGGCAGGGCCTGGGGTGGGGGGGGAAGAGGAAGAGAAAGGAGACACTGCAAGTTTCTGTGTTTCACAACATCACAGAAATACCCAGAAAGCAAGAGCGGGCTGCAGGGAGAAGTTCAAATTGAGCAAGGGCTGCAGTTCTCTTCTTAAAGTCATGGAAAAATCTCTCTTCTAACCCTCTGGTTCAGGGAGGCCAGACCTCCCTCACCTCCACGGTGGCCTAGAAAGGGACACGTCCCCCCCGCCGGCAACCTTGTGCCATTTCCTCCCCTTCGTGTCCTCCTCCCTGGTGCTTCTCCCACCCACCCCTGCCAGCTCTCCATCCGTTGCTTTCCAGAATAGAAACTCCCACGCCGGTCCCACCGGAGCCCTGATGCAATTGACGAGATACAGACAAAATAATAATAATAACTCCTAACAATCCTGTCTGTTAGAACTCAGCATCTGGAAAGAAGTCATCTCCGTGTGTCACAGGTCAAGAGATCCTCGAGTGTTCTTCAAGCTGAGCCCTGAATCTGAGCTTCCCGGCAGCACAAGTAAAATGAGAATGGGGGTCAGTTTCACGAGTCCCGTTGCCCAGAGGTCAGAAGCCCACTGATTCCTCTGAGGATGCGGCACTTTGCCAGGAACTGGAGCCTAAAATATATTTCCCTCTAGGTCTTACAGAGAGCACTGCCTGGGGCAGCAAGCACTAACAATAGCAGCATCCCAAAATAAATTCGACAGCCGGCCTCCTCCAGCCATTTTTCCTTAAAGCCCCATCATCAGGGAGGGACGGAATAAAGATTTTGTGGCGGCTAAATCATGTGGTCCAAGAGCAGCTCAGCTTCCTGAGAGCCCGACTCGCTTCAGGGATAAGTCTCATCTGGAAGAATGGATGGAATGCATGGCCTTTAAATAACCCCCATGAACTTTACGTCTCTCAACTGAGCTTTTGATAAAACTCGGGCAGCGGGAGGCAGTTGTTGGTTGTAACCGCTGACAAGGGTCTGGCAGGCAGCGTTCTGGCGCAGGGCGAGGGTGGGGCTGTGGGGTTCTGGCCCCTGGAGAGGTATCATTCACGGGCTCAGCTACTCACAGACTCCCCCAAAGGCCCAGGACATGCACGGCTTTCTCAGTTTGCTCTGGCCTGACGTGGAACTGGACCAAGAGGCTGGTGGAAAGAGGAGCAAGATTCGGAGCCGGCGGGGATGCTGGCCAGCCCTGAGCCCCGCCTCACTTTGAGTTACGATTATAGCTTGCATATATCGTGGGTCTAGGCATTAGGTCACTACCCCAGTTAATCTTCACAGCCGAGCTCCTGGGGAGATACCGTGACTGTGCTAATTTTACAGATGAATAAACTGAGGCTCAGAGGGCTTTGCTAGGAAGAGCAGGAGCTGTGATGCCCACTCGGGTCTGTCTGGTTCCAGAGCTCACAGGTTTTGTAACCGCTACACCATGATCCCCTGCCACACAGGATGAGAGGTGAAACCTGTGGGAAAAGTGAAAAGGCAGTTAATTTGTGGCATGAGAGCACAGGAAACACATGACTCTCAGAATGCGATTCTGGAGAAAGCCGGAAGCCTGCAGCAACACGCTGAATTTAAGGCCGTAGGGCTTCTCAAAGCCCTCTCAAATCCAGAGCCTGCTGGGTTATTAACATCAGTTGTAGCCAGGTTCCTGTACAAGTCGGGGGGGGCGGGGCCAGGGGTGTTGCAGAGAAGGGCCCAGCTTAAACAAAGCCTGCGGGGCAGTGGGGAAAGAGCACCCCACGACCAAGCTCGAGGCACCCCCCAAAAGCTGCTGGGTACCCCACCTGCAAGCCAGTGAGCGAGTGGTGCAGAGCCCAGCAGTATGGAAGCACAGGGCCAGGCTGCTTGGGGCCCAGGATCCCTGCTGGGCACAGCCCTCTGTGCATCCTGTGACTTCCTGGGAAATCAGCAGGAGGGAACATCCAGGACCAAATAGAACCTGTGAAGCTGTCTTCCCAGCAGGTAGCCCTATGAGCTCAGGAGGGAGGAAAGCCCCATCTCCTTCCATTGGATACACTGACCTTCTTTAGAAGGTCTCTTTAGACTGGAGTCAGGAGTGTCTAGACCACAGGAAAGCTTTCCACATCAGTGAGCAATATGCTGACAAGCAGGGCTTCAGCTCAGCCCCATGAAATCTGATGACTCAGGAGGACGTGCAGTCTCTCCACAGACTTGTTTGCCAGGCGCTGCCAGAGGGCCCTCCCCGGGCCAGGTGTGAGGGTGAGGAGAGAAGACAGGCCCAGGCCTTGCCCTCAAAGGGTTTACAGTCTAGAAGAGGGCACAGATGTGGAAACACCTCAGTGTGTCTTCATGAGAAAACTAAAAAAGGAAGGAAGTGAGGTAAGGAAGGATAAACATACAAAATAGATCAAGAATCTAACCACTTCTCCCCTTGCCCACTCCATGTCACCACCATCATCTCGGGCCTAGATTATTGCAGTGGGGTCCTCAACACCGCAGGCCTGTTCCTACCACAGGACTTTGGGACTTGCTGCTCCCGTTGCCCTCCTACAGGTGTCCTTATGATTCAGCATCTTTGCGTCTTTGCCCAAATGTCCCTTCTCAGGGAGGCTTCCCCCATCTAGGCGGCCCAATTAAAGTTCACAACGCTCCTCTCTCTTCCAGCCCACAAATGTTGTGGTAGGTGCAGTCCAGGGGGTTTTGGTCGCTAACTCTTCACAGCCTGCTCTCCTGAGGCACTCAGGACAAGTTTCCCATTGGTCTTGGCTAGAGGCTGTTTCCATAGCCCTTGACCTTGCCAACGGTCAGTCAGTGCACTGGGATCAAGCCTGGCTCCTTCAACTTACTTCCCCCTGGGGCCGGTCCTCTCCTGTCCTGTGGGGGGAAATTCCAGCAGAGCCTGGGTGCTCCCGACCAAGCTTAGCCCTGACCTACTATCGCAGGCCTGAGTAGCTGGTCACCAAACTCATCTCCTTCTCTTCTTGGGCACCCAGCTGGACTACATTTCCACCTCCTTTGTCATCAAGGGTGGCCAATGAGTGCGAGCAGAAGCAATGGGGGCTGAGGACAGTAAGAAGCAGATGTGCCTCATCCACCTCTCTTTCCCCTGCTGCCGTGACCATGTGGCCTAGGAGATGGCAGGGCCCTGGGATTAGAAGGAGCCTGGGTGCCCAGATTTCCCCTTGGACTGAGGCTGCCTGCCAATCAGAGCAGCCATCTTGGACTTTATGTGAGTAAAAACTAAACCTTGTGAACATCCCGCGTGTTGGAAGTTGGCTCCTGTATGAATTTAGTGTTTAACTGCCTGTCTCTCTAGGGACTGGGGGCCTGCCCTCACGCCAGCGCTCCCTTGTCGCCTCCCCCCACTGCATTTCCCACCTGAACTTTGTCCTCTCTTCCCTCCCCCTCCCAGGCCTCCAGTGATGACTGAGCGGCTAAGGAGTGAACGCCTTCTGCTCTGGGGATCTGCGCCCTGCTGTTAAAAGGCAGCCTGGCAGAGGGAAGACTCTTCCCACGACCTCTCTGTGAGCCTGGTTCCAACGGTGTGTGACTTTGGGCGAGACTCCAGCCTTACAGAGATTCAGCTTCCTCATCCTTAGAATGGGAACAATAGCATCTGGCCATGCCGCCTCACAGAGGGAAAGGCGGGAAGGCCCAATCCGCAGGAGCAGCTACTCTGAGCTGGGTTCTACATACATCACCTCACGTTTAGTACTGAAGTAAGGAAACTGAGGCATGCAGAGGTTTCAAAGTAACCTCCCCAAGTTCACCTGATTAGTTAGGTGGTTGCCCCCACTCCTGACTTGGTCCTCCTCATCTTCTCTCCCTCGTGGGTAGCACCACTACCCACCGAGGAGCTCAACTCTGAGAACTCAGGTCCTGGCTGACTCTTCCCTCACCCACACCTCCCAAAGCCCAGTTATTTTACCCCCTCTAATAGCTGGCCAATCCAGCCCTTCCCTCCGTGTCTATAGCCACCAGTCTGGTCCAAGCCCTCTGCATGCCTCTCCTGGACTCCTGCGTTAACCCCCTCAGTGGTCTCCATGCAGCTCATCCTCCACGCGGCAGCCACCAGCATCTTCTGGAAATGCAAATCTGACCATGCCAAATCCCAGGTTAGGAGAGCTCGGTGGCTGCCTACTGCTCTTATGACAAAGCCTTGCCATGGTCCAGCCAGCTTGAGAGATCCAGCCTCATCTTGAACGCCATCCCCCTGCCCATCTCCTCTCCATTCCAGTCAGTGCAGACTTCTCCGAGTTCCCGGAACGCTCACCAACTCCCTCCTTGGTGGGAACCGCCTCTGCACATGCTGTTCCTTCTGCGTTCAACACTCTTCCTTCCCCACTTCACCTAGTTTACTCCTGATCACCCTTCATATCTCAGGTCTGGTGTCACTTCTTCGAAAACTTGTCCCTGACCTCCTTGAAGAGATGACCTCCCCCTGTAGCCCTCAACACCGTTATTATTTTCTGTCCATTTGAGTCATTATTTGGTGAACATGGGTCTCCCTTCCATGACTTTAAGTTCCATGAGGACAGGAACTGTCACCATTTTGCTCACCATTGAAACCGGTGCCTGCACCGTGCCTGACCCATAGTAGAACTTCAATATTGGCCCAGTGAGTCAAGCCGTGAAAGCTGAACTTGAAATCCAAGTGTGCCTTGGATTGGTGTGCTCCTTGCTCACCAATGTTGTGAGGAATTGTATTCATCTGCTCAGGCTGCCATAGCAAAAGACCGCAGACTGGGTGGCTTAGCCAACAGAAATGTATTTTGTCGTGTTCTAGAGGCTGGAAGGCCCAAGTCAAGGTGCCGGCAGATGTAGTTTCCGGTGAGACCGATCTCCTTGGCTTGCAGACGCACCTTCTTGCTGGGCCCTCACGTGGCCTTGTCTGTGTGCACCCTGTTACCTTCTCTTATAAAGACACCAGTACTGTTAGAGAAGACCCACCCTTGTGACCCCGTTTAATCTTAATTATCTCCTTCAAGGCCCTGTCTCAAAAACAGTCCCATGGTTGGTTAAGTCTTCAACATTTAGGGGGACACAATTCAGTCCATAACATTCTGCCATCTAGCCCCCCAAATTCACATCATTCTCACAGGCAAAATACATTCACCCCATTCCAACAGCCCCAAAGTCGACCCATCCGTCATCAAGTCCAAAGTCTCCCTGAATGTCATCTAAATCAGGTATGGGTGAGGCTGGAGGTATGATTCATCCTGAAGCAGAATTCCTCTCCAGTGGCAAGCCTATGAGACCAGACACGTTCCGTGCTTCCAGATCACAATGGCGGGATGGGCGTAGTAGACAGACATTCCCATCCAAAAGGGAGAAATTGGGAAGAAGGAAGGGGTAAGATTTCCAAGCAAGTCCAAAATAACAAGGTAAGTTCCATTTGATCTAAAGGCTCCAGGTCAATCTTGTTTAGCTCGGTGTTCTGCCCTTTGTGCCCACTGGGGCGGCAGGATCACCCCCATGGCCCTCTGCAGTGGCCCTGGCCCCTCAGCTCTGGGCTGGCATCCTGGCCCCCTGACCCTGAGGAGGGGCCAGGAGAGACAATGGCATCCCCTGAGCCTAGTGACAGCTCTGAGGATCTCTGAGTCACCTTCATGCTCACTTTTCCCTCTTCTTGAAGGACAACCATGTTTGAAGCTGGATCCTCTACTGCCCTAACCTGTAGATCCAGAAATCCGAGAGGCTTCCTCCATTCCATCTTCTCTGGTCCCTTCGGTCCCCACTGCCGGTGTCTCTGCTGCTATAGTCCCAACTCCATCCCTGGCTTCAGCGGGGGCTGATTAATTCATGGGTCATCTTTACAGAATGACCATCCAGCCACATCCTTGGTGTTTTCTCCAGAACACACTTTCTCGTGTTTTGAAATATGGATAGGCTGAGCATTTTCCAAATCTTCAAGTTTTGGTTTCCTTTTGCTGAAAAAATTCTTTCAATTCCTCCACCGACCACCCCCCGCCCCGCCGGCTCTCATCTCTCACATTTTACTATAAGCAATAAAGAGGGACCAGGCCGCCCTTCTCACTTTGCTTAGAAAAAATGCTCTGCTAAATATCCAACGTTGACACTCACAAGATCTGCCTTCTACAAAACACTAGAACACAAGGCAGCCAAATCCTTTGCTACTTTATAACAAGGATTGCCTTTCCTTCCGATTCTCATAGCACCTTGATCATTTCCACCTGAGATCCTACTGGAAGCACCTCTGCTATTCATATTCCACCAACATGCTAGTTACCACAATGCTGTATTCTCTGCAGTTTTTCCCCTTCCTAAGCCCTCGCCAGTATGGCCTTTGATGTCCATATTCCCACCAAAAGTCCCTTCAAGGTGATTAGGATTTTTCTAGCATGCACCTCAAAACTCTTTCAGCCTCCCTTATTACCCAGTTCCAAAGCCATGTCCACATTTGTAGCTATTTGTTATAGCAGCGACCTTTCTTGCTACCATCATCTGTACTTTTCACGATCCTTCAAAAAAACCCAAAACCAATAGGATAGATAGATAGATAGATAGATAGATAGATAGATAGATAGATAGATGATAGACAGATAGATGATAGATAGATAAAGAGATTTATTATAAGGAATCCACTTATAGAGAGACTAGCAAGTCCAGAATCTGCAGAGCTGATGTCCTAGTTCAAGTCTGAAGGCCAGCAGGCTGGTGTAGAAGCAGGAAAAGCCAATGTCCCAGTTCCAAAGCTGTCAGGCAGAATTCTCTCCTCCTCTGGGGAAGGTCAGCTTTTGGTTCTATGCAGGTCTTCCACTGATTGGATGAGGCCCACCCCCACACTATGGAGGGCAATCTACTTTACTGGTCTACCAATTTAAATGTTCATTTCATTCAGAAATACTTTCACAGAAACACCCAGAATAATGTTTGACCAACCATCTGGGGACTCCATGGCCCCCAGTCAAATTGACACGTATAATTAATCATCCCAGGAATCGCACCAGATGGTACATGTGATCAAGGTTTCATGAGTATACAGGACCAGCATAAGGGATTAGCACCAGAGCCAACACTGTGATTTGCCATTCACTCATTCCATACCCATTTATTACACACCTACTATAAGCATCTCAGGTATCTATTGCCATGTAACAAACTACCCCAAAACTTAGTGGCTTAAAACCCCAACAGTTTATTTATTTCTCATGATTTTGTGGGTCAGGAATTTGGGCCGGGCTCAGCAGGGTGGTTCTTGTCAGCTGGGCTAGGCTGGAAAATTCAAGAAGACCTACTAAAGCATCTGGTGCCTTAGCTCCTCCACGAGGCTGCTCTCTCTCCAAGTGCTGTCCCATCATTCACCTGTCTACCCACACTTCTTTACAACTGGGTGGCTAGCTTCCCCCCAAGAGTGTTCCAAGAGAACAAGCCCCAAGAGGAGAAGCAAGCACTGGTCAGATCTATGCTTGCATCATGTTTCTAATGCCACATGGGCCAAAGCAAGTCACATGCCCAAGCCCATGTGGGGGGGAGCCCAATGTAACAGTCCACCAACATAGGAGAGGACACCCATCCTGACTCTTGTCCTCAAAGTTCTCCCCATCCAGCACGGCGTATTGTGATGAGCAAGCCCCAGTGTGAATTCCCGGCATCTCCGAGTAGAGCACCCCATTTTGTACTGGTCAATGCACCAGTGCTCTGGTGAGAGCACCCCAATGTACTGGTCGATATCATATGATGATAAGTGCATTCATAGTTTTATCACTCTTCATACACATTTTTTTTTCAAATACATTTTAAAAGAAAATATTGCTAGTTTTGTATGATTGTGGGAGGATGCTCTATTACATTCCTTGACATACTAATGTTGCTAGAAGACAGTTTTGGAAATACTGGCCTGGTGACTGCTAGTAGGGTGGCCACAGACACAAGTAGGGGGCCCATGGTGGATTGGAGACGGTGTGTCCCAGAGGGCTAGAAGGCCCAGGTTTTCTGCGGGACCATCTGTTTCACTCTGTGCCATGAGTGATGGGAGGAAAGAGTTCAGGGAGCATCATTCCCATACCACTCAAGTACGGGCTGGGACAACACATGTCAGGTGACCCCAGGATGTCCTACTGTGTCACCCTGTGCCCTCACTACACCTGGCACCAGAGGGAGTCACATGTTTCACACCCTGAACAACACCCATCCCATCACATATGACCTCACTTCAGAATGACTGAAACATCCTCAGGTGGCAGTTCTCAAGAGCTCAAAAGTTCCATAGCAGAGGCCGGTCTCTGAAGCAGTGTGTCAGAGAGGCCCCCAGCACTGACCAGAGCGAGCAGGGCCACTAGCTAGCGGACCAAGTTGCTCAGAGAGGACTTGCTCTGGTTGTCTGCAGCAGAATCCCCAGGGGCTTCTAGAAGATTCCAGCGTATCGTGCTGGAAGGAGGCCCAGGAATCTGCAATCTTAGCCTCCACCATGGGTCACAGGGGCTGGTCCCTCACCAGATTTAGAGTTGCCCTGTGGCTTTTTCTGAAAAGTCCCCATGGGGTGGGGGCAGGAGAGATCCACCAACCCCGAGATAGGGCCCTTGCTGATGTCTACTGCAGGCAGGACACAGGTGGCCAGCAGCCAAGAGAGTCAAGTGGCTTCACATGCTAAATGGACTTTGTATTTTCAGACTCTTGAGATACATATATTTCTCTTGCAAGTTCAGAGACAACTTGCCCCTACAGGTTTCCTTCTCAGAACAATCCCCAGAGATTAAATCTGTTTTGAGTTGTATTTTGAAAAAAGAGGAAATTGGATCCTGGTTCTGGGTGGGAGGAGGGGTGAGGGGAGGAGAAGGGAAGTTCAGAAAGAAGGCAAAAGGCACAGATTTCCAGAAAGTTCCTCATGCTTCCCCCTCCCCCACCCCTGCATTTTTTTCCTATGCCCTCCTACCCAATCTAAGACAAAACCCGGCTCTGGCTTAGATACACCCTCCTCCTTCCCGGCCTCACTCCAAAGGTGCCCACAGCTCCTCTCAGAACTAGGGCCCAGCGGAGAAAGTCACACAGAGAAAGACAAATACTGCATGGTCTCACTTATAGATGGAATCTGGAAAAAAAAAAAAAAAAAGAAAGAAAAAACAGAACTCACAGAAACCTGGGACAGATCGTGGTTACCAGAGGCTGGGGTGGGGTCAGGGGAGGTTTGGGCGAAGGTGGTCAAAAGGGGCAAACTTCCAGTTATAAAATAAATTAAGCCCTGGGGATATAAAGTACAGCACGGTAACTGCAGTTACTACGACCATATTGTGTATTTGAAAGTTAGTAAGGGAATAACTCTCGAAAGTTCTCACCACAAGAAAATAAATATGCAGCTATGTAAGGTGATGGATATTAACTAAACCTATCATCATAGTCATTTTGCAATATATCCATATATCAAATCACTGTGGGCACGTTAAACTTACACAGTGTGAAACTAATACAATTTTATCTCACTCAAACTGGAAAAAAGAAAAATAAAAAAATAAAAGCGTTGATTCACAGGGTGTTCAGGGTTAATTCTAGTGTCAAATATTTGGAATGCAGATATTCTGGATTAGCTCAGCCTTATGCTTTAACGATCAGTCAAACTGGGGCTAGAGTTGATATCCTCTAAGAAGGCCTTATTTATGAATTCCAAACTGTCCTCATGATCATGTCCTAATTCCTGTGACAATACTCTTATCAAGTTGGTTATGTACCTTCACATCTGCATTTGTGTTTGTATTGGGTGAGTCCTTCCCACACTTAAAAAAAAAAAAAAAGAACCAGGGCCTCCAGCTCACCAGTCCCCAGCTCTGCCTGCAGGCCTCCCCTCCGGACCTTCTCTCCAGAACCCAGGCTCCCCGGCCCCGGGGTCTGACCACACAACTCCACACTAGCAGAGAAGGACATCAGAGGGTAATGCTTAACCCAAGAGCTACAAGGTGGCTCAGGCAGTGTGGCTGGGAGCACACTCGGGGGTCTTCCCAAGGGGTCCCATGTTAGACACAGACCACCCACGCACTGACCCACAGCCCCATGTTGCCCATCACGTTTCCACCTGCTTTCTCCCCGGTTCTGACGCTGGCGTCTCTACAGACGTTCCTTAAGCTCCTCGGCGCCTCAGTTTTCTGACCTGTAAATGGGCATAATAACAGTTGCTACCTGATGAGTGGTGGCGAGGGTTGAA
Source organism: Neomonachus schauinslandi (assembly GCF_002201575.2). Lineage (NCBI taxonomy): Eukaryota > Metazoa > Chordata > Mammalia > Carnivora > Phocidae > Neomonachus > Neomonachus schauinslandi. The sequence continues at coordinate 75,557,395 of NC_058412.1, read as the reverse complement.
TGAGGTGATGTCAGCAAAGCACGTCGCATCGTGCCTGGGGGACAGCTAGTGCTCACTCAGTGCTGGCGACTGTGGCTGTCACTACCGCCACCGTCGTGACCATCACCCTTGGGGTAACAGCTTTCCCGAATCCAGCCGTTGGGTAATCTCTTGTGTTAGCCAGATGTGAAAAACAAAAGTCTTTGGGAACACGTTCAGGGTTGTTGTTGGGTTTTTTCAGCAGCGGGAGGAGGCCCAGTTGGGAGAAGGTCTAGCAGAACTGCCTTGGACGTTCGGGGTTCAGGATGAGCACCCAGATATAGCACGGCTGGGGATGCAGCTGAAATTGGCTGCCCACCCCCTGCCTTCCGCCCGTGTGCAGGATTCGCGCTCAGCTGGGTGTTGTGTACACGCTGGGTGGGGGTGCCAGGTGGGTGCTGAGTGCAACACTTTCATCACGGAAAGTCCTGAAGGGGTGCTGTCTGGCAGAGAGGTTGCAAGTTAGTTTTGGTTCCTGCTTGTTCTCCTCAAAGACCAAGGCTTTTCCTGACAGGTTTGGATCCCTGTGAGGCAGATCTGTGAGCTCTGCGGAGAGACACTCTCAGGGGCCCTCTCTCCCCACTAACCAGAGACCCAGAGGCCCTGTGGGGTTAAGGGGGCTGGAAGGGCTGATTTCGCCCCCCCCCCCCCCCCCACCGCGGACCCCTGACCCAGGGAATCGGAGTCAGACTGCTCCCCGTGAAAAATCTCTTCACAAGAGGCTAGCTGCCTTGGCTCAACTGCCAAGGGCCCTGAGTCACCCAAGCCCACCCAGGGAGGGCGCAGAGAAGGACCCCAAAGAGCCCCTAGAGAGACCTGTCTCAGGGTAACCAGTCTTGGGACATTCGTAACCCCAACTAAAGTGGGGGGGCACCCTTCACAGCCTCCACCTCTGCATGAGGGCCTGGCGAACAGCTGTTCCCAGCTGAAGGCTCCGCATGCCCCCCACCCAGTCAGTCCCCAGGGGACATGGAGCAGCTTTGATGAAGCCTATCAAAGCATTCTTGTGCTTACAGCTGTTTCCTGGGAGGGCAATTAAAGTCACAATACCGCCCGCCCCCCCCCCCATCCCCTGCATCTGTTTAAGGGGCTGATGGCTGGTACTCCACCCTCAGCCCTGAGGGAGGTCTCCCGGCCCGCAGTTTGGGGGAAAAGGACTCGTGCACTGCAGAGTCACAGTTTAGGGCCTTTGACCACTGGGACTGGAAGGGAACACCCATCCCCATTTTATAGATGATTACGCTGTGGCCAAGTTAGCCCCTGCTCCCAAAGGGCTCCCCCACACAGCATCCACTTCCCCATGGGTCCTCTAGACAGGCCCTGCTCCTCCTCCTCTGGCTAAAATCAGCCTCCACTTACATAAGGCTTGAGGGAGGCACGGCGGATTGAAAAGGCCACATGGAGGGGAGGCTGCTCTGAAAGGCCTGCTCTGTCCCCTTCCCCTGCATGAGCCATTACCCCCTTCCCGGCCACTATTTTAATACCCAATCTGTGAACTCATTTAAATCAGGGTTTCTCAACCTCGACACTGTCGACATTTTAGGCTGGGTATTTCTTTGTCGTGGGGCTGCATTGTAGGATGGTCTGCAGCATCCCTGATCTCTACCCACCAGACACCGGTGGCACCCTCCTCTAGTCACGACAACCGGAATTATCTCCAGACATTGCCAAATGTTCCCTGGGGGCAAAACCATGCCCGGCTGAGAACCACTGATTTCAGTGGATTCATGGGAGAAGAATGGTGAATTCACTGGCCTAGGAAGCTCCCTTCTCAGACAGAGGTGCTGGCTCCCCACCCCGAGTCTGGGCTTCCTGAGCCATGGGTGCACATCTCCCTCAGCCCGAGCTCCCTGAGGGCAGGGGCCACGCCTTCCTGGTGGTCACCTTGGGGGAAAGCGAAGTGTGGAGCTGGTGCTGCCCACAGGGAGCTTCTGGGATGACTCGCCAGCAGGGGGCACTGTGGACTCAGGTCCAGGGCTTGGGCCGCTGGGCAGGTGCAGGCGGGACTAGCCTCCCTCACCTCCTGTTCTGTCCTGACCACCTCAGCCCTTGCCTGTCTTGAGCACTGCAGGGTCTCCAGCTCCTCACATCTTCCCAGACTGACCCCATTGTTCTCCCTTCCTCCGGACGAGGAAGAAGGAGAAGGGATTATTATGCCCATTTTGCAGATGAGGAGGCTGAGCCATATAGATGCAAAAAAGTCTGGAAGGGATGGCGGCAGGGCAGAGTGGACAGAGTCTTGGCTTCAGAGCCTCAGAAGACCTGGTGTACTAGCCTGCGGGTTCGGCATTGCATTCCCTGTGTGGCTGGGGGCACACTTCGGGGCCTTGTTGAACAAACCACCTCAACTGCAGTATGGGAGGCAGTCCACCCTGAGCCCCGGCTGAGAATAGTCTGACACACTGAGTATAGCAGCCCTGTGTGGACAGCACTGGGCTGGGGGCGGGGGCGGGGGTGGGGGGAGGGACTGTCCTGGGAGGAACAGTGGGTAAAAGGGCACCAGGCACCCTTGCTCAGAACCTTATCCAGGTGGGGAGAGCAGACAACCAGAAAGCGGATGAGCAGAGGCAGAGGAGACCAAAGGGGCTGAGCTGAAGGAGAGCTCTAGGGAAGGGACGGGAGGGCTGAGGTGTCAGCACTTTTTCCCAGGTCCTGGTAATTAGTAACAACAGTGGAAACCGTTGGTGCCATTTGATACCATGGTCGTGGTGTGCCAGGCTCTGTGCCAAGCATTTGACTGACTCAGTGACCCATCCTGAGAAGCAGGTAATGGTATTAACCCATTTGATAGACAAGGGAAGGAAAGTTCGGAGATAACTGTCTGAAGTCCCCAGTGGGAAGGGGGCAAAGCTGAATACCCCCCAGGCCTGCCTGGCACGTGCCCACTGCTCTCTTGGTGGAATCAGGGTCCAGGAGGAGAGAGAATAAAGATGAGTCTACAGCCGGGGAGGCGCCACAGGGCAGTGCACACTCACTGTGCAATGAACAGAGTAGAGCCGGGGCACTGGGGAAGGAGCAACCCACACATACATATGCAGTCTGGGAGGCTTCCTGGAGGAGGAGGTTACTACTCTTTAGGCTGACAAGGACGGGAAGGGCATTCTCAGCAGCCTGAGCAAACCTAAGCGAGCAGTTTCAGCCCAGCCGTTCCCAACATGCACATGGCCTGTCCGTGTCCTACAGTGCTGGGGCCTGAGGCCGGGGTGGGGTGGGGGGTGGGGCTGGCAGGAGCTACCGGGAGGGGAGAGTTTCATTGCATCAGCAGAGACCCCCCTGGCAGCTATATGGAGGATGGCCCAGGAGGTGAGATTCGTTCTACTGCCTGTTCTTAAGGAAAGAGATGAGTATCTAAACTATTACAGAAATGGGGGCAGGGAGAGGGGGAGGGTAAAAACTCAAGATACCAAAGTGTTAGAATCCACTAAATGAGATGGCTAATCAGATGTGATGGACAGAAGGCAGTGGTCAAGGATGACTCAGCCTCTGGCTTGCATGATGGGGAGTCTTACCCTGAACTACGATCTAGCACCCAAGTGGAGGGAGGGGCTACTGAGAAAGACAAGTTGTCTGGGATAAATGAGTTTGAGGTATGTGGGGCCTAGCTATGTAAGTGGAGGTGAGCTTTGGGCTCAGGATTAAAGAGGGATACAGGCTCAAGCTACAGCCAGAATCAGGCTATACTCACTGAGGTTAAGCAGTCTGGGTTGACTAGAATTTGAGCTCAGTCTGTGGCCTAGGAGGGAAGTACTACAGTAGAACAGCCACTAGGCTACACTGAGGATCCCGTGTTCTCAAACTTAAAAAGGGATCCAGGGGTCTGAGCTGACCACAAGCTAAGTTCAGCAATGGTGCCCATCACTCTCAAGGTGTGCACCTCCCTGACAGCATGAATAAGAACTCAACTCAGGGCTTAAAGGGAAGCTAAAAGATTCCAGAGCAGATGGAGTCAACTGATTTAAAGTTCTTAAACATTGAGGTATGGCCTTGTCTCTGAAACTCTTCCTGACTCCCTTTTCCCTTCTCTGCGGGACCTCCCTTCCCCACCCCCGCCTCCTGGCTGGCTAGTGAACACTGCTAAGCACTTCCACATTTATTATCTCATTGAGTCCCCGATGGTTTCCTCCATTTGACAGGTGGAGAAAGAGAAGCCCAAAAAGACTGGGGTGTGTAGGGCTGAGCCCAGGCTTGCTCCTCCATGCCTCTCTCTGGGCTCACCCCTGTCTTACATGGAACAGCATTCGACAACGTTCCAGGATGCTGAGGCAGCCAGTGTTTGGGTGCAGAGTGGCCAGGCCAATTGATGGCCTTCTGGCCACGAGGGTGAGTGGGGGAGAGCTAGCCGGGGCCCGGGTATGCTATCTGCTCTCAGGAGCCGCTCAGGAGCTGCTGGGGGTAAGAGGAGGGACCTCGGTGGTGGGTTTGGGGGGTTTCTGTTTGTTTTTTCTTTTTCCTTCTAAGAACAGTTCATTTCATCGTGAATGGTGTTAAGCAATCTCCCCCTCCCCCTGCCCTGGCCTCAGGCAGTGACATTTGAGGCGCTGTCTCCTGGGGCCACAGAGGATGCTGCTTGGGCAGTTCAAAGGGTTGGCTCTTCTCCCTGCCCGGCCCCACCCACTTCCCTTCAGGGCCTCCGTGGCTTGCCAAGCCTGGGCAGCCTCCCATCAAGGACTGAGGTCCTAACCCCTGTGGCCTGAGCGGAGGGCCTCCTGCACCTCCCAGCCAACCCCCTCTGCTATCCACCTCAGACGGTGGGGAGGGGCCGGAGGAGGGTGGCGTGGGCTGGCGACCGAACGCTTCCCTCCTCTTGGCACCTGGCCGCAGAAGAGACCGGGCTGAGGCTGACCCGGAACGGCATGTGTCTCTGGTCATCCCTGCTCCGCTGACTCCATGGCCCCTGCCATGTGCCACTGGCCACAGGGCGGCACTGAGAAGGGCGGCCAGAGGGAATGCTAGGTGGCGGAGGAGGAGGAGGGTGGGGGGAGCACAGGCTTTGGCTCCCAGGAGGCAGCCCTCCAGGTTAGGGCAGCAGCAAGGAAGGAGCTGGGGCCTCCAAGGGAGCTGGGTCCCCGGGGGAAATTGGCTGGACAGGGAGGCGGGGAGAAGGCCGGCAGGGCAGCCCAGTCTGAGCCTGGGAGAGCCTGGGAACCCAAAGGCCCATCACAGGGGCTTGGAGGCAGATAGGCCTGCATGAGACAAAACTTAGAAACACATGCCTGAGCCAGCAGAGGGCTGGACTTGGGGACCGCACCCCAAGGATGCAGCCCCCAGAGAGCATTTCCTGGGAGGTAAACGGAGACCCCTGTCCAGCAAGTCAAGAAACTAGGCCCAGCGCCTTGATGCCACGTGACTGACTGAGGGTCCCCATTTACCCGCCCTGGTAGCTTCTGGCAAGAGGCCTCCACCACCTTCCCTTCCAGGATATGCCAGCCTGCAGGCTGCAGTGCCGAGAAGGAGACCAGGCGGTGGTGATGTCAACCAGGGAATTAAGTAAGCAGAGGGCCGATAACATCACCCCGAAAGGCTTGCTGTGGGCAAGGTGACTCATCGAAGACAGGCCCCACAATCACAGGGTGATTGTTGTTGTGCCCAGTCTTTAGGACTGGGGAGGAAGAAGGAGGCCGGGACAGGTTCTTCACCGAGCCCTCTGCTCGGTGGAGAAGTCTCAGAACACAGTGTCCTCCACTTTCAAAGTTCACTGCTGGCTCAGGAAACAGCCCTCCCCGCTGCTGTGATCATCGCTGTCCACAGCGTTTGGTGTGTGTTGGTGGGGTGTGCTGGGGTGATTTCCCCACCCGCATCCCCCTAGGTGCTCCAGGCACTAGAGATTGCTGACAGCAGAACAGTTGCTCCCCCCGCCCCCTGGCTGGACGACCGTCTGCAGAGACAATGGCACCGGATGGCAAACTGCTAACCGCGACCAGACCATGTGGTGTCCTCATGGTGGGTACAGCCTGTTCCTCCTGCTGCAGGCACCTGTAGAGCTGCCTCGACTCATCACTCCCTCACCCCCTTGGGTCTGCTGAGGGGGCCAGAGCTGCTGTGTTCTTCCCACCCCCAGGGTGGTCACGTGTGGTTGTCCAAGTTGAGAACTGAACAACTGGGGGGGCTCACCACTTTACAGTCGGTGTGCCAGACCTCATGTCTGTACATGCTGGCCCTGCCCCTTCTCTTTTCTAAATTACTTCTCACTCCCCTCTTCCACCTAAAATTATCTATTTAGTTTGCCCTTAGTAAGTTCACCTTCACACCAAACTCTCCCCCATAAAGCATAAGCTTCTTTCTTGACCATCTGACTCCATTCATTCATTCATTCCACACAAAAATTGTTGAGTTTGTGCCAGGTACAAGATAGATCTGCCCCGAGCTCATGGGCTCACATTCTAATTGGGGTAGGGGTGAGGGAACAAGAAATAAATAACATGGGCGCCCGGGTGGCTCAGTCGTTAGGCGTCTGCCTTCGGCTCGGGTCATGATCTCAGAGTCCTGGGATCGAGCTCCGCATCAGGCTCCCTGCTCGGCGGGAAGCCTGCTTCTCCCTCTCCCACTCCCCCTGCTTGTGTTCCCTCTCTCGCTGTGTGTCTCTCTGTCAAATAAATAAAATCTTAAAAAAAAAAAAAAAAGAATAACATGATGCATAAAACTGCAAGGGACAGTAAGTGTCATGAAGAAAAATAAAGCCAGGCCAGGAGGTGGAGGATGATAAAACCCTACTTCAGCTAGGACTAGCCAGAAAGACTTCTCTAAGGAGTTGGCCTCTGAGTGGAGAGCTGGAGGCAGTGAAGGAAGAAGCCTTCCTGGCAGAGCCCCTCCTGCCAGGCACCCAATGCCAGAAGAAAGTTCCCTAATCCTGCCTGGTTCTGACAGCAGCCTGGGGCTGCCTAAGGCACTCACTTCCCAGCGCTGGGTGTCCATTTCCTCCTTGACAAACAAGAGGCCTAGCTGCACTGACTCTCCAAGGGCTCCTCCAGCATGAAGTCACTCACCTGTAGGCATAAGGAACTTCATGACAGGAGCCTACCTTGGAAGGCCAGCTTGGTCACTTACAAGCTGTGTGACCTCAGGCAGGTTACTTAGCCTCTCTGAGCTGTTTCCCTTATCTGTAAAATATTCACTTCAGGGTATTGTGAAGGATTAAATGAGCTCGTGGATATGAAACCACCTTGTATATAGTGGGTGCTTAATAGATACCTTCCAGGGCCACACCTGAGAGATGTGAGGCGGTGTGGGGAAGTAAAGAGGTGCTGTTGACTGGCTGCCTTTCATTAAAGGAACCTGGAGAGGGCAATGTGGACGCAAAGACACAAGGCTCTGCTGGCTGCCCCGCTGTTTGGAGAGTAGCTGTGGGAGCCCCTGGGCTGGGACCCCACCTCACAGAGCCAGGGGCTTAGGCGGGGGCAGGTAGGGTCATGCACTCCCCACTGACGTCAGTCAGCAGGCGAGGCAGGGCGGGGTGGGGAGCTGTGGTATGGTGCGGGCCCTTGAACTGTCATACCGCCGAGGCCAGCTTTCAACTTCCTCTGGGGCCCAGGGTGTGCTCAGCCGGTCCTCTCTTCCTTCCTCCTTCATTCGAGCTCTGTTTGGGGTGAGCACTGTCTACCCTCAAGCTTCAGTCATCACGCCCCCTTGTCAGCTCCCAGGACTCCCAGTTCTTTCCAGCCCCCCATCAGCAAGAGCTCTTTCTCGAGGCCTGCCGTGAGTCTGGGTTCCTGGACACCCCTGGGAGCCCTGGAGCAGCAAGCAGGACCCGCCAGCCTTGGGGTGCAGGCAGTCACGGGAGGTGGCCATGACTGGCTGCCAGGGCCGCGCACTCTTCATCCATGACCTCCCCTGACATTAATCCTGTGATGTAGGAGCCTTTATTCCCTCTCCTACTTGAGGAGCCTGAAGCCCTGGGAAGTAGGAACTGTGCGTGCTCAGGAAGCAGGTCGACAGGCATTCCTACTGTGGGAGATGGCCTGAGGGGTGCCTTGCAAGGCCAGGGGGCTTGGATAACAGGGAGGCCACCAGGGAAAAAGCCTGAGGCTGGGAGATTGGGGGATTCCTGTCTTACAGGTGGCTGCAGGCCGAGGTGTGAGCCCCTTCCCCAGGCCCACCTACTGCCTGGCCCTCTGAGTCTCCAACAAGCTCCTGGTGGGTCTGGAAGCTGCTGGCTCGGTCTGGGAGGCCAGCCGTGGGCTGCAAGCCCCAACCCAGGTCATTTCTCAGGCCCTCCTGGTTCTGAGGCAGGAAACCATCATAGCGACAGCTCACATTTACTGACAACCTCCCTGCACAGCACGTGCTGGGCTAAGCACTTGGCATATATGAACCTATTTCATCTTTACAACAGCTCTGCCAGGGACGAAACTGGGGCACAGGGAGCTGAAGTGACTTGCCTAAGGTCATGCAGAGCTGACATTCAACCCAGGAGGCCTGGTTCCGGGGGCCACAATCATCTCCCCTCCAAGCAGGGATTCCTGGAGCAGTGAAGGCACTGGCGCAGGGGATTGGGCTGGACCTGGCAGGCACCTGGCGGGGGCGGTGCGTGGCAGTCCAGCCAGCCACCGTGGGTGCCACGGAGCCCAGGAGCAACATCCCACCAAGGGCTGAATGCGGGCCCCCTCCTCCGGGGATGTGGTTTTGACAGGAGAAGGCAAAAGAGGGCACTGCTTCCCCCGAAGGAAAGAACTGGCGAATGTAGCTGTGTGGCCACGCTGGGTGGGCACGAAGCACTGAAGGTGGCAGCTCCGGTGCAGGGGAGGGAGCTCGCAGCCTCTTCCTCTGCCCCCTCTCCCCAGCTGCGGCAGGGCCTGGTACAGACAGGGGCACGGCTCCTGTGCTGAGACCTAAGAGCAGCACGTCTGCTGGGCCACCTGGCTGTCCATGGGTGTGTGCGTACCTGCGTGTGCATGGGCGTATAAGAAGGGGAGGCCAAGGGGCCTCTGCGTGTCCTTGTTTGCAGGGGAGCCTATCCGCCACCCCCACCTGCCTCTGCAGCCACAGAAAACAGGACACTCTGTCTCTAATCTGCACCTCTGGGGCCTCGAAACCACAGCCACGTCAGCGGGTGAGGTGGTGGGGCCACAGAGGCCGTGTGCGCAGGTGTATGCCAACATGTATGTGTGGGGCCAGCACGGGGAGTGTGGCTCCCTGGCCCGGTGTCCGCCCCCCCCAGGAAGGCGGATGGGGTAGAGGGAGCTGGACCTCCCCCGCCGGGTGGGCACAGAGTCCAACCCTCTGACCACAGGCCAGGGGAAGGAACAGCCATTTCTCCCACAGGTTCTCACTTCTCTCAGCAGCCATGCCAACAACCACAACAAATGTCTCTGGAGCAGCTCAAATGGCCTCACACGGTCCCAGGCACCTGGGAAATATCGGGGAGTGCCACAGAGATCCCTGCCATCCTGGGGCCAACGTTCTCGGAGGGGCGACACAGTAGACAGAACAGACTCTGTTGTATGTAAGGAGATGATGGGTGTAATGAGACATCAGGGAGGCAGAGCGGGGCCAGGAGATGGGCAGAAGGGTGCAAGGGGGTGGTGTGCATGCAGTCAGGCCACAGTATTAAATTGGGTAGACCAAGTAGGCTCCACTGGCAAGATGATAGGCTGACAAATGCTTGGAGAGGGAGAAGCCAAGCAGGGTCTGGGGAAGAACATTCCAGACAGAGGAAAGGACTAGAACAAAGGCCCTGAGGCTGGAGTGTGCCTGGTCAGGACTGAGGGAAGGGCAGGCTGACGTGGAGGATGGACTGAAGTGACCCCATGCCCCCAGCGCCTCCTCACCTTGCTCCAAGCGAGGGTCCAATTTCCAGTGAGTTAAAGAAAAAGGATCCTCTGGTACCTACCTCTGGTAGGAGAGGCCAACGGGTTCTCAGAGGAACCAATGTCTGGAGAAGGGGACAGAGAAGGAAAAGGGTTTAGACCAGAAGGAGCATATGGAATACTCTGGGGCGAGAGCTGGGGAGGAGGCCTGAGGCCTGGGGGCTCCTAAAAGAAGAGTGGGGGAAGGAGGAAAAGAGTGGAGCCAAGCTGCCCTGGGGCCCACAGGCCTCCCTAAGTGGGGACAAGTCTCTGGGGTCCAACAACGGGCCCCTGGGAGCTCACTGAGAGAATGTAGTGTGGACTTCCAGCCTCCTGCCAGGAGAGTCTGCTGGCCACCCTCAGGGAGGAAGGAAGCCAGGGGTGCAAACACTTTCTGGCCCACCGGCCTCAGCCTGCTGGAGGCCACCAGACCCGCCTGAAAGACCCTTCTGAGGTCAGTGTCCCTCCCTCCATTAAAGAAACCCGCAGGGGAGGCGGAGGGAGGGGCCCATTGACCTCAAGAGATGTAGCTGAAGGTTGACCAAGGGCAGGGTGTGCACGCAGGCCCACCCTGCCCTGCAGTCTAGGAGATGGATTCCCCTCTAAACCAGCCAGACCACCAGCAAAGGACGGGAGGCTAGCCCGTGTGGTTCTGACGGACGGGGCAGTGGGAGAGTGGGAGGTCAGGAATCAGAAAGGGGAAGAGGTAGGCTTGGCCTGGGTGTTTTAGGATGGGAGCAAATCTGAATGGATGGAGGGGAGAGAGAACACCTCCACACACTCACGCATTTGCACACACAGGCCCACCTCACAGGCTCACACACACTCGGGTGCTGAAGCCCCCACACACGTAGGTTCTCAGAGCTGGGGACATGCATGTACACCCTCACACAGCCAAAGTAACACTCAGACGCTGGGGACATTCACACTCACACAAGGCACGTGAGCATGACAAGAGCCACGCACAAACTTACACACTCTCATTGACACAGCTTGGTTCCCCTGGGCACCGGAAGTACATAGGCCCTTTGGAAACGGGCCTGGGGGGCAGGACGAATTTGTGTCTACAAGACAGAAGGAGAAAGGATGGAATGTGGCAGTGGGTCACAGATGGAGATGAGGGGACAAATAAGAAGACTCAGAGAGGGGTGCCTAGGTGGCTCAGTTGGTTAAGAGATCGACTCTTTGGCTCAGGTCATGATCTCAGGGTCATGAGATCGAGCCCTGCGGTCAGGCTCTGCACTGGGCGTGGAGCCCGCTTAAAATTCTCTCTCTCCCTCTCCTTCTGCCCCACCCCCCTCTCATGCCCTAATGTGCTCGCTTTCTCTCTCTTAAAAAAAAAAAAATTGACCCAGAGAAGTCATGTCATAGACACACCGTCATGCAGACCATACACATCCCATTACCAGTCAGCCTCAGACAGATCCCATAGCCTTCCTGCCTGCCCAGGGACACCACTTAGCAGTTCTATGGCATTGTGCAAGTCACTCAGATGTCCTCTTCTATAAAATGAGAATTTAATAATACCTGCTTTCCATACTAGATTGATTTACTGAGAGTTGATAGGTAAATCCCGCCTGCTGACCTCCAAGAAACCATCAGAATCCGGCCACTTCTCCCACCTCCACCATGACCACCCTGGCCAGGCCACCATCCCACTGGCCTCCTGCCCCATCTTTGCTCCCCACTGCAACCACAAACCCCTCCTCCAAACCTGCCCCTGTGTTTGCATCTCCTCCACAGTAAAAGGCAAAATCCTGCCAATGGCCCACGAAGAGCTGCCCTCTCTCTCCTGTGGCTCTCAGCTCCGGGCACCCCGGGCCCCTGACTGTTCCCCAAACACCCTGGCCATCCCCTCTCCCCAAGCCTTTGCGCTGGCCCTTCCCTCCGCCTGGAATATCCTCATGGCTCTGCCTTCAGGATTGACTCAGAGGACCTGGCCACACAGTGCGGCCTCTCCTCAGCACTCTCTAGCCCCTTCTCCGGCTTTTTTCTTCTTAGCATCTCTCACCATCTGAACACCACATAGTTGATGAAAACTTTTGTCTGTCTCTCTTATCAAAATGTAAACTCCATGGGGACAGGGACTTTCGTCTGTTGTATTGTCTGCATCTAGGGCATTACCTGGGTCATAGGACTCAAGAGATACTGAATGAATGAATGGATGGATGGAGTGAGATAGCAAATAGGTAAGCGTTTAAAAAGCAAGGTTAAAGGGGAGCAGCCAATCCTGAATGTGCTGTCCGCCATGTTCCGAGAATTGCAACCGCAATATGCCTTTATTCTCAAATGACCCTGGGGAAGAAATAGAATTATCCCTGTATTACAGATCAGAAGCCTGAGGAGGAGAAAGATTTTGACCGATGGTTGGTGAATATTGCCCTCAAAGATGACCACCAACAGTTCCTCTCATCACTGTATCAAATACACCCTTCAAGACTTGGAGTCTGGGGGTGCCTAGCTGGCAGGCTCAGTCGGTGGAACATGCGACTCTGGATCTCACGGCTGTGAGTTTGAGCTCCATGTTGGGCGTAGAGATTACTTAAACTAAGAAAAAAAAAAAAAAAGACCTGGGTGTCTGTTTCCCTCCCCCACCCCCTTGACTCTGAACTGGCCTTGTGATTTGCTTTGGCCAATGGAATGTGACCAAAGTGATGACCTAAGCCTGCCTTAACTTAAGAGACCTGGCCTCCTGGGTCAGTTATATTTGCAGAATCCAGAGAAAATGAAAATGTGGGGCTCCTTGTTGAAAAGGTTAAAAAAAAAAAAAAAAAAAGTCATGAAAGCTACTAAACTATAAAGCTCTCCTTTCTTCCATAGTCTCTCTCTCAAGTCATCGTGGTGTGTTTTTTAAATTAATTTAAGGGACGCCTGGGTGGCTCAGTCGGTTAAGCAGCTGCCTTCAGCCCAGGTCATGATCCCAGGGTCCTGGGATGGAGTCCCACATGGGGTTCCTTGCTCAGCAGGGAGCCTGCTTCTCCCTCTCCCTCCCTCTGCTTGTGCTCTCTCTGTCAAATAAATAAAATCTTAAAAATAAATAAAATAAATTTTTAAATTTAAATTCAATTTAATTAACATGCAGTATATTATTAGTTTCAGAAATAGTGGTCAGTGATTCATCAGTCTTATAAAACACCCAGTGCTCATTACATCACGCACCCTCCTTAATGCCCATCACCCTGTTAGCCCATCCCCCCACCCCCTCCCAACATCATGGTGTTTTTTATTTGCTACTTAATGTTGTTCTAAGTAAGAAAAAAATTTTAAATTTAAATACTAGCATGAGGGGCGCCTGGGTGGCTCAGTTGGTTAAACGACTGCCTTCGGCTCAGGTCATGATCCTGGAGTCCCGGGATTGAGTCCCGCATCGGGCTCCCTGCTCGGCAGGGAGTCTGCTTCTCCCTCTGACCCTCCTCCCTCTCATACTGTCTCTCATTCTCTCTGTCTCAAATAAATAAATAAAATCTTTAAAAAAAAAGGGGCGCCTGGGTGGCTCAGTTGGTTAAGCGACTGCCTTCGGCTCAGGTCATGATCCTGGAGTCCCTGGATCGAGTCCCGCATCGGGCTCCCTGCTCGGCAGGAGTCTGCTTCTCCCTCTCATGCTCTCTGTCTCTCATTCTGTCTGTCTCAAATAAATAAATAAAATCTTTGAAAAAAAAAAAAAAAAAAGAAAAAAAAAAATACTAGCATGAATTTTACTGTTCAGCTTTACAGTACTGTCAGTTTCAAATGAGAGCATTTCCCACATATGTGGAATCACGAAAATTATGCAATTCATATTCCATAGCTCATATATGCATATGTACTTCATTGTTACCAGAACAGTGGAAACACTGCACAAAACTAACTCAGTTTTATTTCTGCTTTTTTTTTTGTCTTTACTTTTTTTTTTTTAAAGATTTGGGGCGCCTGGGTGGCTCAGTCTTTAGGCGTCTGCCTTCGGCTCAGGTCATGATCCCGGGGTCCTGGGATCGAGCCCCGCATCGGGCTCCCTGCTCGGCTGGAAGTCTGCTTCTCCCTCTCCCGCCCCCCCTGCTTGTGTTCCCTCTCTCGCTGTATCTCTCAAAGATTTTATTTATTTATTTGACAGAGAGAGAGAGCACAAGCAGGGGGAGCGGGAGAGGGAGAAACAGGCTTTCCGACGAGCAGGGAGCCCGATGCGGGGCTCGATCCCAGGACCCCGGGATCATGACCTGAGCCGAAGGCAGACGCCTAAAGACTGAGCCACCCAGGCACCCTATGGCCTTACTTTTATTTGCATTTATTTTATGCTGAATTTATTGCCAGTCATAAGTCTCTGTTTCTTCAGTTTCTTCTGGGATAGCTTTTTCTCCTGTGCAACCTCCTCTCCTACTTTGGGAAGAACCTGCTCATTTTCAGTAAGGATCATCTCAATGTGGCAAGGAGAGCTCATGTTAGGGGTTTGTCTGACCATGAGCTCTAGAAGGTCGGGGGCTTTGTTCACTTGGATGTGCTCCCTGACCAGAAAAATCTACAGCTAAACCCTTAAGGTCAGCATTACACTTTATATTTTTAAGCACATGCAGCAAGAATTTAGTACTCTTTTTTGGGCTCCTGACTGCATGCTCAGCCCCCACTGTTTGGCGTGAGCAAGGCTCCACCATTTATCTACAGAACAGCACACACTGTTTCTGTAAGTGCCATCTCTCATAGACTTGATGACTTTTCACAAATGCATATCCAGGATGGCCTGGACAGTTTCTCGGGTGTTCTTAAAGGGCACACAAAGATTTGACTCTCTCCATTTAAGTGATGTCATGGGGTTTTCTGGGTCAAGCGAATAGCGAACCATTTTCAGAGATCACCTCAGACTGCTGATGAGAAGAGCTTCTCTTCGTGGCATGCACACATGCTACCAACATTTTCTACCTTCAGCTTGCTGAGGAGTAAGGAAGGACCAAAAGGAAAAGGTTCTACATAGGTACAGGGAAGCAAAGAACAGGGCAGACACAGTAACTGTACAGATCTCCTCAGCTCGTGCACATGCTCCATCGTCCCATCTGACTTCACTTCCAAAACACAACACTATGTGGAGAACAAATGAGCTGTCCCACCAAGCCCAGCCCAAATTTTAGAACTATGAGCAAATAAACAGTTACTGTTTTAAGCCACTGAGTTTTGCAGTGGCTTGTTACACAGCCGCGGCTGACTGATACAATGGTTGAGATCACACCGTTAGGGTGAGACCGCGCTGTGGTTGAGCCCACGTTGGTCTGCTTCTCAGGTCCATATTCCTTTGTGTCCCACCCAGGCTTCCTTACAAAAGTTTCATAATATAACTCCTATTTTTCTCCTTGGAGAGTTTAGGGTTGAGCTGGGGGCAAAGGTTACTTAACTGCAACAAATCAAAATTATTATTAGAGCTTGGAAGAAGCCACATCTGGACTCGATATGGGGAACAGGGGACTGGTGGGTGGGTCAGGACTGAGAACAGGCCCAGCCTCTGTCCAGAGTGAGCCTGGGCCCAGTGGGGTGTTTGGACATCTGTTTTCCGTCCTGATTCAGTAAATAAAGCTGCTTTCCTCTGCTGACCCTACAGGAAATGGGAGTCAGAAGTTCAGCTGGCCAGGAATGGACCTCTCCTCTGACAGAAGCCCTCGCACATGCCTGAACAAGATGCAGAATGCAGGGCCCATGCAATTTATGTTGCAGAGAAAGAAATTCTTAGGACCTCTGTGGTCAAGGAATCAGATTTTCCTCATTTAATCAATGGCTATTGTCCCTGTTGTCAGCTATTAGCATATCAGATTATTATGTCAGGTGTTTATTCTTTTGATCCCATGGCTCATGCACTAGTAAAGATGTTTTCAGGGGCGCCTGGGTAGCTCAGTCGTTGGGCGTCTGCCTTCGGCTCAGGTTGTGATCCCAGGGTCCTGGGATCAAGCCCTGTATCGGGCTCCCTGTGCCGCAGGGGGCCTGCGTCTCCCTCTCCCACTCCCTTGCTTGTGTTCCTGCTCTCTGTCTCTGTCAAATAAATAAATAAACCTTAAAAAAAAAAAAAAGATGTTTTCAGTGGCCAGAAACACAGAATTTCTATTCAGTTGGCTTAGACAATAAGGAAAGTGTACTATCTCACAGAACAAAAAGTCCAGAGGAAGGGTAGCTTCAGCAGAGGTTAATCCTGCAGTTCACCACCATCATCATCAAGGACTCCGGCTATTTCCTCTTTTCCTTCCCCTCTGCCATTCTCAGCATATTGCCTTGTCCTTGGCTAGCTCTCCTCATGGTCACAAGATGGCTGCTGCTACCCCAGACATCATATTGGTACACAACAATGTCCATAACAGTAAAACAAAACAAAACAAACCCAGGAAACACCTCATCCTGTGTCCCCTTTTAAGATCAAGGAAAATTTTTCCCTGAAGCTCCTAAGAGACTGTCCCTCACTGCTCATTGGCCAGAATTGAGCCATATCCCATGCCTGAATCTATCCCAAGCAAGGGGGATAGTTCCACTATTAGTGCCACAGTACTAACCCTGAGTCCAGAAGGAGATGGACAAACACCTAGAACAAACCTGAGCTCAGCAGGTACTGAGGGGAGGGGTAGGGCCAGTGGGGAGGCAACCGCAACCAAGCCTGAGTGCTGCAGCTCATTTGTTTGGACCTGAATTTTTTTCCTGGGGAGGAGGAGGAGAGGATCGGTATTTAGGAAGTGAGCCAGGCCCCCCAGATTCTATTACTTGACCAAACTGCCTCACAAAGTACTTACAAGGAGTATATGTCACTTAAAGTACACACTGGAAGCATATAAAAACTCAGGGATCAAGGCGGGGACATTGGTCCCTCAGCTGAGCATCTGTTTAGGTTCTTAAGAGCCTCATTGTTGGAGTTAGGCCCAGTTGTAAATTCTGGCCCTGTCCCCTTCTGCTTTTCTGATCTTGTACCGATTACTTCATCGTTTTCTATATGTACAATGAGGATAACAATAGCCACCCCCAGACTGTTTTATTAACCAATACACTGTGTGACATATCCAAGAAGGTCAAAAAATATTGTGGGCAGATGGAACCATGTGACCCAGCTTGGCTGCCTCCTCCTACAAAGGCACCCCCTCCCTCCTTGAGCCCATCTCCCTCCTCCCAGCCCCATCCATAGGCTCCAGGCTCTCTGCTCTCACATCCCTACTGCCCCTCACCCACAGCACTTCCTGCCTGGGCTGCCCGACCTGATACCTAGACGGGGTGTCCCGTCCACATTCCTGATCAGGAAACTGGTTCCTCCGTGGCTGCCCACCCCCACGGAATCACGGCCCACGTCCCGATGTGTCCACACTCCAGGCCCCAGCACCTCTCCATTCCCATGATACCGACTTCTCTGTATTTACTGGTCAGGGCTCCTGGCTGCAAGCAACGGAAAGCTCACGGACTCCTTGAGCCCGCTGCAGAGCCAGGTGCAGGAGCCAGGGAGGACCGGACTGCAGCCAGAACCTCAGCCCAAATCACAGCTCCAGGACAGAGCAGGGAGGACCACAAGGCTCTGCGGCTCCACTGCCACCTGAAAACTCTTCCTGCTGCCGCTGCCGCCCCCAATGCTGTCAGATACATCCCACCTCTGCTGCTTTGCATCACCTGCTCGGGAGTCAGAGTTCATGGGAGGGTGTATCTGATTGGCTGAGCCAGGTCACGTGCCTGCAGTGCAGCCGCAAAGGAGGCCGGGAGGGCGAGGTCTGGTTTCTGGATTGGGAGGAGGTCTCTGCCTCCGCACGAGGCTCACGAGGTAGGAGATGCTCCAAACAGATGCTGGAGAGCCACAGAAAGGGTAAAGGTGCACTCTGCTGGGTGAGCGACCGTTTGCTCCAGAGGGACAGGGCCTGTGGCTGCCTATCCCGCGCCCGTTCCCAGCGTTGGGAGTGGCTGTGCTCTCCACTGGGCTTCAGGGAAAGTCTCTGGTGATCTGACTCACCTGGAACCAGGGACCATTAGCCTTGATGGGGGAACCACACCTTGGGATCCCTGCAAAAGAAGTTGAAGGACTAGCAGAAGACCGCCCAGTTCTTATTTTGCCAAGTAGGAATCTCAAAAGCAAATAACAACCTACTCTCTGCTGTCACCATCATTCAAAGGGGACAGCCTAAGCACCAGTAAAAGCAAAATGACAGGGGAGAGCCTGATTTTAGAGTTAAGCACAATCCTTAAAGCTAAATACATGTTGGCTTTAAGAAAAACTCGTCCAGATTTTTCTAGTTTGGCTGGACACATATGAAAAGGTCTGACACAGTTGACTTTGAACATGGACCGTGTGGATGAGGAGAACCTGTTTATCAATGCTGAGTTTCCTGATTTTGTTAACTGCAGGGGATATGTAAGTCCTACACTGGAAGAGAGCATCCTTGTTCTTGGGAAATACACCCTGAAACCTTGAGAGGTAAAAGAGCATAAGGCTTGCAATTTTCTCTCATATAGTTTGGGAAAAAATTGTAGACACACACACGCACACACACAACACAGGGATTCAGACAGAGAAAGAGCAATAAAGGGATAAAATGTAAACAAGTGATAAATCTGAGGAAAAGGTCTACCAGAATCTTTATACTCTTCGACTATTTATACATTTGAAATTATATCAGAATTAAAAGCGCCCCCCCCCCAAAAAAAGTTAGCAGTGATTTTCCAGAAGCATTGGTTTCTCTTGGTGCATTACCTATTTTGGTACTGTTTGAACTTGAGTGAACACATGTGATGTTTGCTATCAGAAAGAATAAAACACAAATGACAGAAATTAAAGAGAAAAAGGAAAGACCACAACAGACTCCGTCTAGCATTTTGACACTCGCTGATCTGGCCTAATTACTCTGTAGTTGAGGGACACAGTAATTGGCCAGATTTATCTAAGTCACCTTAAACTCAAAGAAGAGAGGAACAAAGGAAGGGAGGGGCCTTAGGAATTGGGAAAAGGAGGAGGAAACCCTGTAGGGTCCGATTAGAAGAGGCCCTATCTCTTTCCTCTCCTACTCTCAGTGCGGTTTCAGTTCCCCTGAGTTTGAAAGAAGAAACAGTGTTTTGCAGGTATGCCCTGTCCTACAACTTCAGAAGGCATTACTCACATGCCAGTCTATGAAAATGGCTCCTCCTGGAGTTGTGCAGTAGACACCCTACACAGCTGTATGCGGCAGCCCTGAGAGAGTCATTTGCTGTTGTTGTTGTTGTTCGGTGGCAAAGAGGTGTTTGGGGAAGAGACAGGAATGACTAACACTGTGGTCTAGAGATTAACCAACGAGTGATTCCATCCATTCAGTCAACCACTATTTATTGCCACAGATTATATGCCAGGCATCATGCTAAGGGCTGGGACTTCCAAGCTTGAAATAGGTGTACTCTCTAGGGAGGAGCTGGGGGGAGTGACAGGGATGGAGAGGCAGCCCTCCCAGGACAAAAGCCAACCTACCCCCACCTCCTCCCCATCATCTGTCCAACCTTCTCCATGCTTCAGGCCCTCCTGGAAGAAATCTCCAGACCCCTCCCCTTCCCCACCTCCCTCAGCAGAATAGACTGGGGCTTTCTGCCTTTTCTGTGGATCTCCTCCACTGGGTGGCCAAAGCCCCTTGGGCTCCAGGCTGCAGTGCATTTCCTTCCTCCATGTGACCTAGAATTGATTCATTCATGCATTTGTTTGTTTTACTTCATTTATTCCACAGGCATTTCTCTGTAAATGAGATTTATTTTAATGAAAAAAAAAAAGATATGTACCGATTCTTTAAAAAAACATTGAGGGGCGCCTGGGTGGCTCAGTCGTTAAACAAGCGTTTGCCTTCGGCTGGGGTCATGATCCCAGGGTCCTGGGATGGAGCCTTCCATTGGGCTCCCTGCTCAGCGGGGAGCCGGCTTCTCCCTCTCCCACTCCCCCTGCTTGTGTTCCCTCTCTCGCTGTGTCTCTCTGTGAAATAAATAAATAAAATCTTAAAAAAATAAAAATAAATAAAATAAAATTTTAAAAACAAAACAAAACACTGCTTTTTGGTCTGTGCCAATCTGAAAGATGAAAATAGTATCTCTTTTTAATTTGCTGTCTTCATTATGTTTGCAAACCACTGTATTCCTTCTTCTTACTTCTCTCCAACAGTATGTAAGGAGCCGGTGTGCACCAGGCTGCCCATCCTTGCAGTCACATAAGCAAAGTGCCTGGACCTACAACATGTTTAAGGGCCTACAAAAAGATTTGAGATCCGGGGTTGGGGGCATGTATTGGCTTCAAAGTATTTTTTTTTATGATTTTATTTATTTATGTGAGAGAGAGAAAGCACGAGACGGGGGAGGGTCAGAGGGAGAAGCAGACTCCCCGCTAAGCAGGGAGCCCAATGCAGGACTCCATCCTGGGACTCCCGGATCATGACCTGAGGTGAAGGCAGACACTTAACTGACTGAGCCACCCAGGCTCCTGGCTTCAAAACATTTTTTAAAGGCAAGAAAATGGAAACTCTAATGATATTATTTAATGTCACCCAAACAAAATCTTATGGCAAGCTCGTTAGCTGGAAAACCTGGAACACAGGAACATTTCATGACATTTGAAAGCAATTCATTGGTTTAGATGTTCTCATGACAAAGTATTTCCAAGTATGCATGATACTTTTGAAGAAATCAGAGTCGGTTTTAAATTAAATGCATTAACTCTGGTTGGATAATTTCACAATTGTAATTATTTGAATATCCTTTTTAAAAAAATACCCACAGGGCTCCTGGGTGGCTCAGTCGGTTAAGCATCTGCCTTCGGCTCAGGTCATGATCCCAGGGTCCTGGGATCGAGCCCTGCATCGGGCTCCCTGCTCAGCAGGGAGTCTGCTTCTCCCTCTGCCTGCCGCTCCCCCTGCTTGTGCTTTCTCTCTCTTGCTCTCCCCAACCCTCTCTCTCTCAAATAAATGAATGAAATATTTTCTAAAAAATGCCCATAAAATGACATTTGGTGTGGGATCAGAGTGAGTCTTAGTATGTTTCCTGTGAATTGGGTGGGGTCTCCAGAAGTAAGCGATGTTGGTATTTATTTATTTATTTTTAAAAGATTTTATTTATTTATTTGAGAGAGAGAATGAGAGAGAGAGAGAGAGCACATGAGAGGGGGGAGGGTCAGAGGGAGAAGCAGACTCCCTGCCGAGCAGGGAGCCCGATGCGGGACTCGATCCCGGGACTCCAGGATCATGACCTGAGCCGAAGGCAGTCGCTCAACCAACTGAGCCACCCAGGCGCCCTGGTGGTATTTAAAAAGTCTGTAAGCCTGTGAACCAGACAAAGTCTCTGTCCTCACGGATCTTATGGTGCAAGAACAAGCTGGACTTCTCAGCAAAAATCAGAGACAGTAGAGGGGATCAGATCTGAGTCTTGGGCTAGCCAAAATCCCCTGGCCTCTCCCCCAAATCCCTGACTGTCCCAAAAAAACTATCTCCTGGTCACCCCCGCCCCCAGCCTAGGGGCTCAGCACTAGACCCGGGATTTTAGAAAGCTTAGGGGGTAGTGGACCCAGGGAGGGAACGACAGGGATGAAGGTAATGCTATCTGTGGTCCCAGGACCAGCCTGGGGTGGGGGGGGGGTGGAGGAATGGGGGGACAAAGATAGGGAGAAAAAAGGACAAATTGTCCCCAAATGACATCTTGAGACATCAGAACAAAATGTGTTTTTCTCTTTTGTACTCTCACCCCTTTTAAAGGGAAATAGAGCTCATTCCTTGAAAGGGACCAACTGGTGGTCTAAGTCACAGGTGTGAAGGTTTGAAGACTGGGAGGTGAGCAATTCAACACCTCTCCCCTCCACCCCGTCTGCACCCTGTGCGTGTGTTTGTGTGTACCCCTCCCCTAATACTATCTCCAGTTGCTGGCATAGGATTCGGTGCTGCTACGCTCAGTAAGGATCTATCTCTTACATCCAGTCCATCCAGCCCAGTGGAGACAGATGAGCAGTTTTGAATTCCACTTGTGCTCTTTGCCTGCTCTGTGGCCTTGAGCAAAAAGCTGCCCTCTTCTGAGCTCTGTCTCCCCCTTTGTACAAAGAGCACAGGAAAACCTAGCTCACAGGGACGTTACGCGGATGGGATGAAATGAAGTCAATAAGGCACGCAGTTCCGGACATGGCCTTTTCCTTTGTGCCCTTTAGCTGCCTGGGAGGGAAAGCAGCATGCACAGACGCTGAGGCAGAGCGGGAGCCTAGCTGAGAGGGTGTTGCTGGGGAGTCAGAGATGGCCGTAGTGTGGGAAAGACAGCACACCAGCCTGAGAAACTTCGAGCTTGCCCTGGTAAATGCCTGTAGGGAGCCACTGAAGGTTCTGCAGCAGGGGAGGGCCCAGCGCATGCATGGGAGGTGGCACCAAGGGGAGAATGAGGAGTAGTCAGAGGCAGGGGGAGGGGCACACAGGCCGCCCAGCTCTGCCTCTCTGGACCTTCCACCTGCAGCCAGGAAAGAAGCCCTTTGGAGGGAAGAAGTGTTAGAGGGGCCCAGCCGACTCCCCCCCTCCCCCCACCACTTCCAGCCCAGCCTGGCCCAACTCTCAGGGCCACTGGGCAGGGCGTGGTGGGCCAGCAGCGTCCTGGAGGGTTCCAGGGCTGGGCCTCCTGCAAAGGGGGGCAGGGGTGGGGCGTTCCTGGGAGCTGGGAGGTGGGGCCGCAGGTGTAGGGCTTGGGGGATGCGATTCCCCGTCGATTGTCAGGGCTCCAGGCCCAGCCCAGCGTGTTGAACAAGAGGCCAGAGGCTGCTCAGTTTGAAGCGTGGGCCAGTGTGGCAGAGAGCCGGTGGTGCTGGCTGAGACAGGTTCGCTCCCCAGCAGGCCAGCTGGGGCCTCCCCAGTGGCTGGGCACCTGAACAGGTGTGCCGAGGGATCTATAGGCTGTCACTTGAAAAATTAGAGCCCTGCAGCCTGGGAGTCAGCCAGGTGTGGCTGCCACAGAGCCTCCCAGGCTGGCTGGTGTGCATGTGCACACCAGTTCCGGGCGTGCATGGACACATGCCAGCTGCCGTGCCCAGACCGCAGGGGCCCCACGGATCCCCCCAAAGGCACACACTCAAGTTCACACACACGTACTTGCTTGGGCCTGACCCCGGTCCCATATAGGCCCCTTAGCCACTCTCTCACCACACTCACAGCCCCAGCACTCTCTGACACCGCCCCAGCAGCTCCGGGGCCTCCCTTTCTAGAACAGCAGGCTCCTGAGGGCAGTGCCCCTGTTGGTCTTGTCCACAGCTCATTCTTCAATGCCTGCAACAGGGGCCAGCACACACCAGGAGCCCAGCGAATGTTTGCTCTCTATGAATGCACACACACACACACTCACACACACACACACTCTCTTTCTCTCTTACACACACACTTGCACACATATTCTATAACGAACAAACCCCGCCTTCACCCCATCCCCCTCCAGTGTTCTAGTTCTACTACGTCCTGGAGAGAACAGCACCTAGAAGCTGGTCCTTCCCAGGTCTGACCAATGCCCCTCACCCACAGTCCAGGCCAGGGGGAGAGCTCGGGGCTGAGGGGGGCGGCAGAACCAGGGAAGCAGCAGTCTAAAGCCCCCGTTTGGGGAGGGGGTGTGAGAATCCCCATTTTCTATAGGCAAGACCTCCCTGGGGGAGCCCTAGCACTGTGCTGGGGTTCTGGGTGGGGGGAGGACTGGCTAGACCACATCCAGGGAAATCCCTGGGGCGGGGACATGTGACCTGCCCCATGGCCCTCCCCTGGGCCCCTGCTCCAAGGGAGCTCCCCATTTTAGGTGACTCCTCTCAACCTGGGAGCGCTCCACTCTGCTCCCGCAGGGCTCCAGCCAGGCTTCCCACGGCCTGCGCATGGCTGTAGCAGAGCGAGGCTTGAGGAACCAGGAGCAGAGCAGGGTGTACAAGGAAGACTCCCTGGAGGAGAGGAGGCTTGTATGGGCCAGAGACGGGAGAACCTTCTGGGAAGAGGGCTGGAGGGGGCATCTGCACATCTTTGATTCTAGGACTGGTGAGGGAGTGCCACGTCTGTGCTGGGACCTCGTGACACCCACGGGGTGAAGTAGAGGCCAGCTGAGCAGGCTGCGCACCCGGGGTGAGGAGGGTGGGCTGTGACCTCAAGAGCTAGCAAAGGTCAAGGCGAGGCTTGCCTGCATCAGAGGAATTGAGAATGAGGTGCCTGAGGGAGGCAGGCCGATTTGAGGGGAGAACCAAGAACACACCGGTGGCCAATGGATGGACAAATGGACAGCTTAGCTGATGGACTGAAAGACACTGGAGGACTGATGGACTAATGGAAAGACAGCAACGGGCGGGTGGCCACTGGACATCTCTCACTCAGTCTCTCTCAGAAGCGCCCAAACAGTCTAAAGACCCAGCTACTCCCCACCCAGACCCCCCCACCCCACTGCCCCCTTCCCTAGCTCCTCCCCAGGCCAGGCTCTTAGGGAGGCCAACACCTGCTTGGCTTGATGCCCAGAGACACACCTTCCAGCCAGGTTCAAGCCCAGATGTGGGATCACCTCAGGTGTTCTCACCTGAGCAGGTGTGCATAGAATGAGGTGGGGGTGGAGGCCATACCTACCGGTTAACACCTACAAAAAGAGCCCCCCAGCTGCTGGATAGTGCCCCAATCATGGCGCGCACACACACACACACACACACACACACTCACTGCCCTGGGCTATATCACACCCCACGGACACATGCTGCCAGACACAGGTGAGCACCCATTCGCTGACACCCAAACACCAGGCCCCCAGATGTCACAGGGCCACGGCATTGCACAACTCCGGAATGAGCCACTCGTGTGGTCTACAACGTGCGGGGCAACCTGGACCCTCCGTTACACCCTGATGCTACAGTGTCATTAACCCACAAAGGCTCCTTGAACAGCTCCCGGACCCAACCTTGGTGGGGGATGTCAGGAATACCTCCTCACCCTCCGGACATTTGAAGTCTCACCTTCAACGGCTCTTTCTAGGGACAGCAGGGACCCCAGGGCCCTTTCTGTTCTCCCCCTCCCACCCAGCCTCCTGCCGCCTCCTCCCCTTTGCCCTCCCTCCAGCCACATTGCACACCTCAGGTGGGCGCTCTCCTTCCCATACACCTCGGTCCACACCATTCCCGCAACTGGGAACCCCTTTCCCCACTCAATTCTGGACCCCACGTACAGGTCCTAGCATCCAAGACAGAGATCTCTGTATCCCTGAAGTTTACTAGTATGACACACAAGAGGGCCCTGGTAAGTGTAGGGCCCAGCCCTACAGCGAGGCCACGACAGGTCCGCAATCCATGGAAGGAGTCTTCAGCCAAGGCCAGGACTCAGTCCTCTGTCCCCTCTACCCACTGACACCTTGGGAAGCCCGGGCACTTTTCTAGGTCTTTCTTCGGGGCCGGGGAGTGCCAGGGCGGGCTCTCTGCCAACTCAGCAGGGCTAGGGACTTTGGATGTGCTGACGGTGACAGCCCTGCCCCACCCTGTGTGGGCCCAGCTGGTCAGAGCTCAGCCCTGGCCTGGGTCTGGGCCTGGCATTGATGGATCGGCATGGGGTTTCACTCCCTCGGCAAGGACCAAACCTGGGTACGTGTGCACTCTGTTTAAGGCCGATTTCTAAGCACTTTATTGATATTTGCTCACTTCATCTCTGCGATGACCCTCTGGGGTAAGCTATAATTCAGATGCCCATTTTACCGTCGTGGAAACAGAGGCACAGAAGTGGATAAACCAACTTACCTGAAGTCACAGCAGCTCGGAGTGGGTAGAGTAGTCCAGGTTCAAACCCCTAGAGTAGCCCAGGCCACGCTTTTCACCACTGTGCTATACTATGTCTCCTTTTAAAGGCATTTATTATTATTATTATTATTATTTTTAAAGATTTTATTTATTCACTTGACAGAGAGAGACACAGCAAGAGAGGGAACACAAGCAGGGGGAGTGGGAGAGGGAGAAGCAGGCTTCCCACAGAGCAGGGAGCCTGATGCAGGGCTTGATGCCAGGATCCTGGGATCATGACCTGAGCCGAAGGCAGACGCTTAATGACTGAGCCACCCAGGCACCCCTAAACTTATTTTTAAAAAATAAAAGATAAGGGGCACCTGGGTGGCTCAGTCAATTAAGTGTCTGCCTTCAGCTCAAGTTGTGATCCCAGGGTCCTGGGATCAAGTCCCGCATCTGCATTGGGCTTCCTGCTGAGCGGGGAGCCTGCTTCTCCCTCTCCCTCTGCTGCTCCCCCTGCTTGTGCTCTGTCTCTGTGTCAAATAATAAAATCTTTTAAAAAATAAATAAGTAAAAAATAAAAGATGATGGGGTGCCTGGCTGACTCAGTCAGTAGAACATGGAGCTCTTGATCTCGGAGTCATGAGTTTGAGCCCTACATTGGGGGTAGAGTTTACTTAAAAAAATAAATAAAATAAATTTTTTTTTAAAAGAAAAAAGATGAGATTACTTGGTCCAGGCTGCCTTTGGCATTAGGGGCATGAACATGGGACATTCCAGGTCATTCCCAGCCCTGTCTGTCTTTCTCTCTCTCCCCTTGCCCCTTCCCCTCCACACACACACACACACACACACACACACACACACACACACACACACGCACAGCCTGCCTTGTCCTGGTGCTGCCAGGCACATCCCTGTGACCTCCTGTTTCCTCCATGGCCAGGCTTCAGGCCCGTGGGAACACTATGCTCTTGGGTTTGGGTCCAAGTCTATTCTGGAACATACCACCCCACGCCCCTCCTCCTCCCCGCCACCCCAGTTCCACCCCAGGCCAGCATTCCTGGAAAGCTCCAAGACTGCTTCTTTCAGGGGAGATTTTTCCATGGGGCTTCTGCGGCTGCAATTGGGATAAGCTGAGAAGGGGCCCACCCGCAGCCTACAGAGACTGCATCTTGGGGCCAGAAAGCTTGGAGTGGCCCTGGCGCATCAGGGCTAGTCCTCGTCCCATCTCTGGGGCAGGGGCTTTTGCAGATGTGAGATACAGAGTGCCCTCCCCGTCCCTGTGTGTCTACTGGGCTTGCTTTTGGACTCTCAGAGGAGCTCGGGCCTCCAGCACTTTGTATTCACTAGCTCTACTCGGTCTCACCCCATTAGCAGAGAGTGTGCTACTGTGCGCCCAGCTCCACGGGGTGCCGTGGAGCCTGCCGCTGATGGGCAGCCACAGCCTTCCCATGTGCAGTCAGCAACACGGTCGGCCGTCAGCCTCGGATTCACTTCCGGGACGTCCTGCTGCTGCTCAGGGCCCCCCTGGATCATGTCCTAGCTTGTGTCCTGACCCCTGGCCCCAGCCCTGCCTATTGTTTCAGGGGCAGGAAAGCCCGAGAATGCTGTCCCCAGCCTGGGGCTGCATGGGGCCTGCCACTCAGCAGATGACTACACCGGCTCTTCCTCGGCCCAGCACTCCCAGCCCCTCCTCCTCGCCAGCCTGAGTCAGAGGCCTGTCAGCTCCGGCTGCCCTCAAAGCCCAGCCGATTTGGGTGGGAAGGAGCTGCCTGGATGCCAAGGTCTGAGGAGATGGGCCAGGCCCTCAATCCTCACTGACCTGACCTTTTAGCAGGACCTTCTAAGCATTCTTTGATCTAGAAATCCCATATGCACACACACACGCGCGCGCGCGGGCGCACTTGCACACACTCAGCCACACTGTGACCGAAGGTGAAAAGTGAGGTGTGAGGCCGAGGCAGGCCAGTGAGCACTGGGCTAGGCCAGCACAGCAGAGGCCTGAGCGCCTCCTGGTACTGGAGAGCCAAGCGGCCCAGCACGGGAGAGAGGCCCATGCTTCTCCCTCCCCAGTATGGGCACAGATTCTTGCTGCCTGGAGGCCTTGCTCCATAGCATATGCCCCAACCCTACAGCTCTACCTCACTCTCTCTCTCTCTCTCTCCCCCTCCCTCCTCCTCTGCAAACCTAGCCTCAGAGAGAGAGTATCCAAGCCCCACAAAGCCATGGGCCCCTGACTCAAGCCCTGGAAGCTGAGACCAGGCCTGGTGGTCCAGTCTCTGGGGATTTCCCCTTCCGGGTCTGCCTCTTTGGGCCCCACTGTCCCCTGGCTGGACTAAAGCAATTGCCGCAGTGGCTGGCCCCACGACCTCCCTGTGCCCACCCCTGCCCCAGCACACTGAGGTCTGTGTGAGGCTCCATATAGCCTCCCAGGACTGCCGGGTTGCTTGGGCTCTGGGCCTTTTGTTCTCTTTTGTTTTTGCCCCCGTGTCCATGCCCCAAATGCCCTCCCTGCTTATCCTCCTGACCATAAAGTCAGCAGTCAACACTTAAGTACTAGCCAGGCCCTGTTGTAAGAGCTTCCCGTCTGTTCATTTACTTGACGCTCACGAGACGGTGCCATTAGTTATACCCATTGTTCAGATGAGAAAACTGAGGCTGAGAGAGGTTGAGGAGTGTTGCATTCCCACCCACCTTTCAAGGTTCACCTTGGGTACCTTCCCCTGTCCTCCTTATCACAGCCCGGGGCAGGAGAAGCCGCTCCCAGCCGAGAGCCACTGCCCCTGTGCTGTCTTCTGTGGGGGGCTGTTATTTTAGCCCCCCCAGGCGTTGATGTGTGCCCTTCTCCTCTGCCCTGGGTCCCAGTGAGGGCCTCAGTCAGCCCCTTGCCTCACCGCCCAGCACTGAGCCTGAAGAGCACAGGCAACTCTTCTCTTCCTGGAGAAGTGGGCCCGAGGACAGAGGGTCAGGACCTACCCCCCTTCTCATCTCCCTCCTACTCACCCATTCCCCAGCCCCTGTCCTCTCCCTCTCCTCACCGCTGCATCTATCCCTGTGCAACCCTGTCTGCACCTCTCCCACTGGTTTCTAGGGAAAATGGCGGGGCCCTGCCCTGCTCAGGCTGGGCTTTGCTGGTGGGAAGCAGAACCTGTGCTGGGCTGAGCCTGGGAGAGCGGTGGGACCCCGCAACTCCCCCAGCTGGAGGGGAGCTCAGCACCCCGTGTTACCTCCGGCTGGCCGCTTCCGTGTGTGTGTGTGTGTGTGCGCGCGCGCGCGCGCGCACACGCGGGCGCACTATGAGGGGAGGGGAGGGAGTGAAATGAAGCATTAGGCCCAATGCCACATTTATTTAAGGGGCACCAAGTTAAAAATAGACCCCAAGTGCCCCCAGCGCAGGCAGCAGGCACGCCGACCTCTGGCTCCGATAGGGAGAGGGATTCCAGGAGCCCTGAGAACTGTCCACAACTTGCAGCCCTCCGCACGACTCCCCGTTCTGCAGATGGATTTGCAATTCTGTCAAGTGTCACGCACACCCCGGCGTTGCTGGGTGGCACCAGTGACGTTTTGTGCCCTTTGCAGATTACAGTGTTTGTAGCAGAAGAGAATGAACTTTAGACCAAGAGGGGACCCCAGCGGGGGATTACTGGATAGCTGCCCCCTTCATACTCCCCATTTTACAGAGGGGACTGACTGAAGTTTCAAGAGAAATGACACTCGGGGCACCTGGCTGACTCAGTCGATAGAGAGCGTGACTCTTGGCCTCAGCGTTGTGAGTTCAAACCCTATGTTGGGTATAGAGATTATTTTATTTTATTTAAAAAAATTTTCGGGCGCCTGGGTGGCTCAGTTGGTTAAGCAACTGCCTTCGGCTCAGGTCATGATCCTGGAGTCCCAGGATCGAGTCCCGCATCGGGCTCCCTGCTCGGCAGGGAGTCTGCTTCTCCCTCTGACCCTCCCCCCCTCATGCTCTCTCTCTATCTCATTCTCTCTCTCAAATAAATAAAATCTTTAAAAAAATTTTTTTTCTTTTGAGAGAGAGAACAAGTGGCGGGGGGTAGGGGCAGAGGGAGAGGGAGAGATAGAATCTCAGGCAGGCGTCAAGCCCAGCACAGAGCCCAACGCCAGTCTCTATCTCACGACCCTAAGATCATGACCTGAGCTGAAATCAAGAGTCAGATGCTCAACCGACTGAGCCACCCAGGCACCCCGAGATTACTTTAAAAAATAAAATCTTAAAAAAAAAAAAAACACGACACTCAAGCTTACGCAGAGCAAGGCTTGAATCAGGTCTCCTAGCTCCCAATTCAAGACTCTTTCCACTGTTACATCATGCTGATCACGTTATATCGCACGTTCAAATAGATTTTGTTCTTTTGTGTTATGTTATGTAACGTCATGTAAGCAGGGGTGGGAATGGGGAGTCGTTGGGAGGAGGAGGTGACAAAAAAGGGAATTAGGCTGAGGTACAGGCAGGGGGCCCATATCCTCCCTGACCCAGATGGAGCTCCCCTACCTGAGCTTTCTCCCCCCATCAGGTGTAGTGGGTGTGGCTCGGCTCCCAGCGCCTAATTAGCACCTGTTGACAGTTTCTGGTTTGTGTGTTATCACCTTGGGTCTGCTTATCTTTATCAGAGCCAAAGGTTGATTGGAGCATTCTGGCTAGGGCTCAAAGCAACTCCACTCTGATTCCCCGAAGCATTTATGACCACTGTTAGGAACAACAGCCCTTTTTCCTCCAGATAGCAACCCAAATGTCAGCTTGTCTGAGAGCTGCCCTCTGGAGTCTTGGTTTGATCTCTACCACGCCCACCAAGAAGACAGTGCAGGGTCCTCCCCTCGGCTGACCTCCCGATCTCCAGCCTCAGGCACCTGCAGAGATGCCCCAGCCACCTGACCGTGCCAGAACCCCCTAACAGAGGCCGAAACCCCTTCCCCTCCAGCCTCTCTTGCTGGGACAAAGTTCCTGAGCCTTATCAGCCCAAGAGGCAGAATGTTAATCTGGCTACCTATGCTCCAGCCCTGCCCCCTCACAGCCGGCCTCCCCATCCAGGTGGGTGGGGGTGTGTACCCATCAGGACAGCAGGCCCTGCACGGCCCCCGGAAGGGCTCATCCTTGGCCTCAGGGGAGATATCTTCTCTGAGAAGTGACCCCAATTCTTTTCTGACACCTGACATTCACACCTGTAACCCCTTGGTCTGGTGATGGCAGAGACGACCTGGATCCTACCCCCGACTCAGCTGCTGTCTGCTTCCTCGGGACCCAGGGCAAGGCACTGCGCACCCAGACTTCAACTGCATCACCTGTGAAATGGTAATGGACTTTAATCTGTCCTAGAATACCCTCATTCCCACCGGCCCCTGGTCCCTAAGTCTGACCACTCCCCCCCCTCTTGCACACACCCACCTGGAACAGGCTCCAAGGCCCTGAAGGCAGCTCTTTGGTGTCTTGAAGCTCACTGGGCCCCACTTACGGCCACCCAAACCCCTTTTGCTATTGGGCCAAGTCTCCAGAGACTACCCAGGGAAGATGAAGATGCCCTGCATGGACGTCCACAGAGATCTCAGGCAGAGACAGGTGCCTGCCAGGGGTGGGTGGGGGTGTGTGTGTGTGTGTGTGTGCAACCACGCTCCCCGGGCATTGTCTGGAGGGGGCATTGTCCGGGGGCTGGGCGGTTGCCTTTATGGCCAGGCATAAAAGGTAATCATTGACCACATCAATGCTGTCCTGCGCGTCAGTGCCCGCCCAGGCTCGACACTGCCAGGCCCTGGATTACTTTACAGTCACATAAAAGGAGCCTCCAGACTGGCCTCTGGGGACTTTGGCCCTTAAGCGAGGAATGGGAGGGAGCCCTTCCCTAGAGACGGCCTTTTCTTATAACATTTACTTGGCCAGAGATGAGCCTCCGCCTTTTATCAAACACCCCTGGGATTGTCTCGGCCCATCCTGCCTACGCCACAGTCACCATCAACAGGGGTGACCCCCCCACCCCTCCCTCCTCCACCTCTCCTATCAGGACCCACCAGCGGCTTGGATGCAGCCAGCAGCAGCCTGGGGCACCCCTCCCCAGGCTAGGGATTCAGGACACACGTGGGAGGCCTTGTTTCCTCTACACGTTTTCTTTCATGGAGCCCTCCTCAACCCCACAGGGTAGGAACAGAGGTAATCCCCATCTTATAGACAGGATCACTTGGGCTCAGAGAAGTCAAGTAACTTTCCTAAGTCACACAGCAGGTACATGGCAAACCTCCACAATTTCTCATAGCCTCTGCGGCAGTGGTCTCCAGGCCTGTTGGAGCGCCTACTGCTATGAGTAAAAAACAACTCCAAGCACACACCTCTGAGGTACTTATACACATCCGTACATCGTATACATGTACTACTAAAAATCTACATATTAAATAGTAGCAAATGCCTGCACCCCAATGGAACAACCTTTTCTCATCCTATCATTCAAACCAGATCCAGTCAACTTCGGGGATGCTCCCCAAGGCTTGATTCTAGCAGGAGCCCCTGGGGCAGAGAGAGAAGGTGGGGAGTGGGCTGAATTGGGAAGGAAAAGTAGGCCTCGGGCAGGTGAATATATTAAGGGAAGGACACTCCAGACTAATGCTTGAGCAAAATCCAAGAGGCAGAAAATGGCAGGAAATGTTTGGACCCAGAGAAGAACTCTGGGAACGTGAATGGGGATAGCCAGAGACAATGCTGGAAAGGTCAGGAGGGGCTCGAAGCAGCTGGCCACACCGCCAGCCCTTGTGTAGAAGGCAGTAGGGCGCCACAGTGGGTTCATGAGCAGCGGTATGACTTTGCCAGTGCCGTGTTTTGGAAATGTCTCCCAGGCCACAGGGTGGAGTATGGATTACATTCTTAGAAGCTGTCCTTGGAGTTGTAACATGTGGCCCTTTGAGAGGCACTAGACTGAAGGCCAGTTAAGAGTTGCCACACCTCTTTATCTTTGCACACACTCTGCCCAACTTGGGGTGACTTGGGCACCCTCGCGGGCCTTGATTTTCTAATCTGTAATATGGACATATACTAGCACACACACCATGGATGTTATTGTCAGTCTGCCAGTAGGGCCGACGTGCCTGATTCAGTGTCTGGTGCGTCACAGATGCTCAAGAAAGGGCAGCTCCTCTCATTATTAGAACCCACCATTCCCTTTGCTCTGCCCAAAGAAGTCAAACCAACACTCCCCACCCCAGAATCTAGTCTAGACTTTACTTTTGAGAACCCCGGTAAACTTACTACGCCCTCCCTTGCACCCACCTAGCTCTGGACGAATACGGGCAATGCAGCATTAGCCCTTCAGGTGACAGTTACCTGCATGTACATCTGTCACCCCCTGTACCAGACACATAGTGGGCCTGGGTACATTGCTGTGACTTGGTTCAAAGCATAAAAGTGAAATAACACAGAGGAGGAAGAGGAGGAGGTAGCATGTTGAGGAGCACTCTGCTAAGCTCTTGGTGAGCATTATCTTCTGAATCCCCTCATCGACCCCGTAAGGCAGGGATATCAGGCGGGACAGGCTAGTCTGTGCTGCAGTAACAAACATCCCAACGTTTCAGTGGTTTAAAACAGTAAAGATTTATTTCTCTGTCCTGCCAAATGAGCACTGCAGGTCACCTGAAGCGTTCTGAAGTACGTTTTCCTCACTTCAGGACCCCGGCTGAAGGAAGCTCCCCCCCCGGCAACACCACTGTTCGCTATTAACCATGGCGGGCGAGAAGGGGATAGGAGAGTTCACGCCTTAGCTTTCACTCTTGTCCCCCGGAAGTGTCAATTCTACTCACATTTCATTGGCCAGAGCAAGTCAGGCAGCCACCCCCACCCCCAGGGGTTAGTGAGGTGCAATCCTGCCAGGCCTGTTCCCAATTCTGTGTCACCGAAGGCCACAGAGGCAGGTCACGTCCATCCCTAGCTGTGCTAACGGCCACTCCCAACAGGGTGACTCAAAGCCCCCTTGTGGCAGAGTCGACCCCCCCATCCAAAGACTATCCACCTCCCCTCTACTCTGGAACCCCCGCCCCCCCTCCCCATAACATCAACACACAAGAATCTGGGTCAGTCTTTATGTTCCAGCTAAAGTGAACTCACTGAGGAATCAGCTTTGACTTTGGTTAAGCACGAAAATCACAACCACATTTCACGTCTGATACTGAGGCACTGTGGGTCTGGCAAGCAGCACAGGGGGGGGGGGGCGAAACACAGGGACAGCTGTTGGCTTGGGGTTGGAATTCAATTTCTTACCAAATAATTACATGCTATCTGCGGGCTGCGATCACACACTTGAGTTTGTGCCAGAAGGAGTCAGTCCCATGCATTTCCCAGAGCCCATTACCTGTTTTTTCCATCATCATTTGCAACAAGGATTGTGTAGGCTCTGGGGAGGCAGGTCTGCTATGGTGTGTGTGTGTGTGTGTGTGTGTGAGTGTGCAAGACAGCAAGCCAGAAAGGAAGCTACAAGCAGACAAGGAGCGTCTCTTATGAGCACAATCCCTGCTGGTGGCGAGAAAGAAGGACAGGTCTCTGTCTAGCTTCAGAAAAGCCTTCCTCACTGAAAAGTGTGTGCTAAGCCCGGCTCCCTACGAGATTGTAAAGAAACGCCCTCAACCTCGGGCGGACTTCACTCTGCTCCAGGCAAGTTAAAGAAGATGCACTCAGGCAAAGGGGTGGGGGCTCAGGGGAAAGATAAGGGCAGAAACAGGCAGACAAAGCAGAGCAAAAGTTCAAGGTCAGAGACCAGTGACATTCGGAGGGCAAACTGGGGACAGAGGCGGGACTGCTGAGGGGCAGGATGGTATTGTGAGTGGGGAGTCGCAGAAACTCTAGGGCTCTGCTGTTTACCAGCTGGGTGGCCTGGGCAACTCCCCAGCCCCTAGAAGCCTCAATTAACTGAGGCCAGTGAGAGCCCCCACGTCACAGAGTGCTAAATAGGTATGCAGACGAGGCCCTGCCCTGCTCTCTGGGCCCTCGATCGGGGCGAGTGGGGTACCCAGTGAGAAATCCTCCCTCCCTCACTGTCCCAGCAGAATGGAGCCCTGGCCAGGAGAATCAAGTCCAGAGGGAAACTAGTTACCTTGTTAGGCAGAGGTCCTTGTCTTTCAACCCTTCTTCCATTCCTTACTGTTATCCCTCAAGGCCTCACTGGCCCCCTGCTGCTGTCCAGGGCCCTGCTGGTGAGGGTTGGGGTGGGGGGCAGGGTTCTGGAGGCAGAAGAAGAAATTCCAGAGCCTGATCTTTAGGAACTCATAGTCTAACTGGGAGGAGGAGGTGGCTCACTACCCAGAAAATGAGGACTAGAACCCATGGTTTGGGGCAGGAAGAGCTCAGGGCCAGGAGGCAGCATCAGGGAAGGATCTGAAGCCTCAAGGATGGAGGGGATGAGTATGGGGGCACGGAGGGGCATGGCAGGCGGCAGACACACCTGGAAGAAAGGTCTGGAGGAGCTCGTGGGGTGCAGTTGGGTGGCGAAGGCAGGATCCTAGTGACAGGAGCAGTAGACCAGGCTGTTGGTTGGGGATGTCTGAGCTCAGGAGCTTATGGTGCAGAAACAGAGGTCTCTGGGGTTTGTTTTGGTCAGGGATGGGGAGTGCAGCCAAAGCATCTAGAGATGGGTACAGGAGACAAGACAGGTGTTGGGGATGTGGGATGCTAAGTTCATGCCCCGCCCCCCAGGTGCAGACAGAGGAAGAGCAAGTCTCTCTGGATGGGGTCCCCACTTCCTCTGTCCAACGGGACAGGCCCTCACTTTACAGCCCCACAGCCAGGTGGAGCCTGGGTTGACAAACGGGCCCTTCCCCCTGACTGGAGGGGCTGAGATGTGGCATTGTTAGGCTGGAAGTGAGTCACAGAGTTTTTCCTTCCTTCTCTTCCTCTCCACTTGGCTCGCCCGACACCTTGTGCATTCTCTCTCTTTCTCTCTCTCACACACACACACCTTTCAAAACCCATGAACTATAAATATGTTGTCCATCTGCACAAACCCCTCGGTCCAGCGCTCCAGCACTGGGGTTCCGGTCCACGTGCGTATCTACAGAGCACGTGCCTGGGTGTGTGAGCACCCAGGTGTTGTGGAGACTCTGCTGCGCCGGGTGTCTGAATTTGTGAGCTCGTCTGTGTGGTTGAGGTCAGGAAGGGTATCTGTGAGAGAGCACAGCGTACCGGTGTCTGTGAGGTTGCGGCTGGAGGAAATTTCCACGGGGGCAGGACTCCGGGCTCCCGGGCTGAGGGCCGGGCCCACGTGTGCGTGCCGTAGGTCTCTACCGCTGAGGGGTGGGGCGTGGGTGGCGAGAGTGTGTTTGTGCCTGAGCTGTGTCCGCATGGATATCCGCGTTGGGAAGGAGGTGGGTGCTGGGCATGGAGGAAGTGTCTCTGTCTCTGTGCCTGTGTGGGCGTTCAGGGTGTCCGGCCGGGACAGCCTGCCTTGCCTCTGGCTCTGCAGGACATGAAAGGGCTTTAGGACTTGGGTTTGTGACTGAGGCTGGTGTCACATCCTTCGGTTCCATTTCCCCCAGCCGGGCCAGAGGGCCAGAGATAAACCCAAGTCAGCACGGGTGGCCGTGGTGATGGCGAGGTCACATTCACAGGGGGTGCTCAGGGGGGAAGGAAGCTCATCAGCCTAAGCGCTCGGCCTAGGAGAAGAGTGAAGGCAGGGCCTTGCCCTCTCACTCCCTCTGGCCATCCCTCACCTGAGTCCACCCACCATGCAGAGCCCAGCCAGGGAGAACGGGCACCAGGAGCACAGCGTCCACCGGCCACCAGCAGGCAGGACTCAGCTCGGGCGCCCCAGGAAGGGTGCCCCTCCACCAGCATGCGGCTCTGCCCCCCACCTAGGAGTCCCTCCCATCTGACCCTGCTCCCCAGCAGACCTCAAGCCCCACAGGGCAGGGCCTCTGTCTCCCCAGGGTGCCCAGGCATAAAAGAGGGACAATGGTATCTACAGAAAGGGTTATCTGTACCCCAGGTGAGCCTGGAGTTGTGGCCACAGGAAACAGAGCTCATTATCCAGGCTCCCTTGTCAAGTCTCCTACCCTGGGAGGAGGAGTTCAGTTGGATCCTCCCCTGGGGTTGGGGGATGGGGAGGGTGTGAAGATCCTTGGGCCGTCTCTAGGGGGTGCTGACAGGCAGGCAGCACGTGCCTGCACCTGTCAGTGGACTAAATGAGCAAAAATGACTGGGCAGGCCAGGGGAGGGGGCTTGGGGAGCTGTGTGAATGGGGGACAGAAGTTCAGTGGGGCCTGACGGAAGGGTTTGTCTGTGGGATGTGTGACTTCTGTCACCCACTGGCGGTAGGAAGAGGACCGGGGCGCCTCGGAGAATTCAGTCCCAGGCTCACATAGACTGGGCTCTTTGGAGGGGGTGGCCAGCTTGCCCTTGGGTGCTTGATGAAGTCCCCGCTCCTCCTGGGATGGAGGAGGGATGGTAATGAGGGATGACTGGGGTGTGCCTGTTTCCCTCTCCTCTGCAGGCCTCCCCAGGGCACACTCTCCCTCTAGAGCCCCTCAAGGAGATGGAAATCCCTTACTTCAGCAGCAAGCAGGAGGGGCGGGGACCATCCCCCAGCATGGGCCCTGGAGGGAAGCGTCCCTGGGGGACCCTCGCCTTCCAAACCTGGCTGCCTTCTCCTGGGATGTCCCCGCCGCAAAGCCATGCCCCTCTGTCCCCTGTGATCAGGCTCCCTGCGTGCCTGCCTTAGCAGGAGGGAGGCGGCTCCAGGGTCAATTCTGAACTCTGGGGGGTGGTCCGGGTCCAAGGAGGTGCTGTCTTCCGCTAGCACTGCCCATCCCATAAAGGGCATTTGTGCCCAGGCTACACCGCCCACCTGGGGTTGGGGGGCAGGGGCTGCTTCGAACACAGCCCCACAGTGAAAGCGGGACAAACGCGCCTGTGTGCACCCTGGCCGAGGTGCCGGAGGAAGTGTTAATGGGCCTCCTTCCTGCCCGGCCCATGCCAGCTCCTCAGTGCTCATCCCTCTCCCCTGAACGCCTGCTTCCGCTCAGTCTCTGCACACCCCCTCCACGTCCCTGGCCACAGACCTGTCCAGCTTTAACAAACATCCCTCTCAGGCTTCGGGTTTATGGCTTTTCCGTGCGTCCTCCTTCATGTGGTCAGGAACCAACGCTCCCCGTCCCCAGAGCGGAGGCCCGGCCTGGGCTGGAGGGGGCTGGGGCTGGCCTCGGGGGCTGCGCCTGGCAAAGCAACCCAAGGGGAGGCCGGGATCCTTGCCTCGGACAAGGCCTGGCCAGGCAACAACACAGGAAGGATGAGCTCTGTCCTGAAGGGGGGGTGGGAGGGCAAGGCAGCTGCCAGATCCAGGAGGGGTCCCCGGAGAGGACAGGGAGACCATCCCCGAAGGGGACAGCACCAGCCCAAACAGTGGCAAGCTGGCAACTGCAAAAAGGTGAGCAGGGGTACTTGTGGGCTTTGTTTTTGTTTTTAAATGGAACATTCCTTCAGCACCAACTGTGCCCGGGGCTAAGGAAGCCCTGCGATGTGATGATCTCATTTCATTCTCACAGAAACTCACCAGTACCATCACCCCCATTTTACAGGTGACACACGGGGGCCCAGAGAGGTGAAGGAACACGTGCCCAAGTCTCAGAGCTGGCTAGTGGCAGAGGGAGGATTCAAGCCCAGGCAGCATCTGCGTGTCGAAGAAAAGCCATGACACTATGGGCCTTCTTGTCGGACACTGTTGGGCTTTTGTATCTGTGCCTGGGACTGCCTGCTAGGTGTCCCGGAGTCCCTGGGTCAGCCTCAAGAGGGCCAAGGAGGAAGCATTCAATCCTGGGGCTGTCTGTGCCCTCACACACTAGAGCCTCAAGCTCCCTTAGATTTCGGCATCATCTATATGCTGACATTTCCCACATAAGGGGCCACATTTTTGAATGTGTGTAGAAGCTGTTGAATAAAACCCACATTCATTTAAAAGCGTGACTGAATGTGTACTTGCTCTGGTCATTTATTTTTTTTTCCCTCAGTCTGAGGATTTTATTTTATTTATTTTTATTTTTTTTAAAGATTTAATTAATTAATTTATTTTTTAAAGATTTTATTTATTTATTTGACAGAGAAAGACACAGCGAGAGAGGGAACACAAACGGGGAGTGGGAGAGGGAGAAGCAGACTCCCTGCCAAGCAGGGAGCCCGATGCGGGACTCGATCCCGGGACTCCAGGATCATGACCTGAGCCGAAGGCAGTCGCTTAACCAACTGAGCCACCCAGGCGCCCCAGTCTGAGGATTTTAAAAGTATCCCTGCCATCACGGGGAGCAGGGAGCGGGTCTGCAGAATGTTTCAATTCTATCAAAGAATGCTTGTGTTCAAAAAGTTCAGAAACCACTTTACAGACTAAGACACCAGTGCCCTGAGAGGTAGCACATCCTGGGCAAGTTTCAGAGCAAGCTGGGGCCCAGGGCCCTACTAAGTGGGGTGAGGCTTTCCTTTTATCTGGTCAAGGCAGCCCCCCACATCTCATCAAAGAAGGGGGGCTGACCCAGGGCTGCAGGGGTGGGACCCTGAGGATCCAACCCAGTGAGGCCACCAGGCTTGGGGGGCTAAGGAGCTAGGAGAAATTCAGGGGCCTCTCCTGTCTCCCAGCA
Organism: Neomonachus schauinslandi; assembly: GCF_002201575.2. Classification (NCBI taxonomy): domain Eukaryota; kingdom Metazoa; phylum Chordata; class Mammalia; order Carnivora; family Phocidae; genus Neomonachus; species Neomonachus schauinslandi. The sequence continues at coordinate 75,518,338 of NC_058412.1, read as the reverse complement.
ATGTGGAAAGAGCCCCAGCCTTACCAGTCATTTGCTTCTCGCCTTTCCAGATCGGGCTGGAGAAGAAGCCAGCTATGTATGGACAAGCAGGAAGATGCCGGGGGGGCCTTTTTCAGTGGGGAAGGTCCCAGCTTTCCACACAACCGGGCCAAAGGGAAAGACCCCTCCAACTGCCACTGTGGAAGGAAGCAAAGGAAAGACATTTCTGGGGCATTTACCGGGTGCCTGGCACTGTGTTTTTGCACGTTAGTATTTTTCTTTTGTTTTTAATCTCAACAATCCTGTAAAGCGGATCTGACAACTCCCATTTCTACAGTTGCACTTCAAAGAGGTTAAAGGCTATTGAAAGGCAGAGCCAGCACCTAAACTTGACCCCACGTGGTTCTAGGGGCTCAGAGCTGCTGCAGAGAGGACTCGGAGCGGGGGGGTGGGGGGTGGGCGCAGAGGAAGAGGGGTGAGGCCCAGCCCCCACAGTCCCGGCCCCCGCGAACATCCTCTCTGCCCGCCTTTGTTCACAAAACCGAAAAAGTGATGATGGTTTTCCTTCCTCTCTTTAAGAAAACAACAGAATCAAAACAAACAGAGAAGGGGAACTCCCCTCCTGTAGCTTTTGCCAGAAATAAAAGGAAGAAACAGTCCCAGTCATACTCTGGGCAGCCCTGCTGCTGGGACAGGGCCTCGAAGGGGAAAAGAGAGCCCCCCTCCTGAAACTAAAAGCTTCGGCGTCCCCACCTCCTGGTCCTGCTCGGCGCGCCTCCGCCTCACCCTTGCACCCCTTCCCCACCCGTGGCCTCACCACCCCATTCTGACACACACAGCTGACGCAGCTGAAACTTTCCAGAGGGCTTCAGTAAATCCCAAGGAAGGACAAAGAGGAAATAAAAACACACAAGTCCAAGAAATAAAAACCAGCTCCCAGAGTGCACACTGGCACTGTCGACCCCCACGGTCAGTTTCCACGCATGGCCCCTAGGCCCTGCCCCATTTCCCCGTCCTGACCTACCTGCCCGGTAGTCCCCACCGAGGTGGTGTTAGCCTCATGGGGTCCCTCCCTTTCCAGAGTCCGGATCCTCTGTACCTTAGCAGCCACAACAGTCAAAATCGGGAGTAGTCCGGGGTTGGAGGTCCTGCAGGATGCCCACCCCGACCCTGACCAGGGCCCTCCCATTCACCACCTAGCGCAGATTTCAGTTCCAGATGTCTTGTGCTGATTGGCTCACGTGGGGTGACTGACAGCTTCAGAGATCCGCCCCCTGCGCGGCCTTAAAGGCTCAGCAATGCATCAGTACCAGGCTTTGGCCTCACGGAAGCGGCCCGTCCGCCGGCCTCACACTTGCGCAAGGACTCTGGAGCCCGCAGGACCTTGTGAACACTGCCTGGGTAGATTAAGGAATTTGTGGTCTAGGTTCAAGGTCCGACTGTAGCTGGGGAGAAACCATGGAGACCACTCTCAGCAAATGGTAAATGAGTACCTTGTCATATACTCAGTACTGTACCTGGTCCTGGGGGGGATGTGTGAAGACAGATGAGTCTCAGAGTCTCCCAGGGACCTGGGAGAGATGGCGATGGCAGAGGATTGTTCTAAACAGTTATGGGAGACTCTAAATGGGAACTCTTCCCTTCTTGGAGCTGCAGGAGGTCAGAGGGAGAAATGCAGGGGTGATGTTGCTGACTGTGGATTCCTGCGCCTCTGGGCTCCCCCTTGTATCCCAGGGTCAACAGGTCCTGCACTTAGTAGGTGTTCAGTTGGCGGCTGTTGGATGAGCAGGTCTGGTGCGGGTTAAATGAGGTGCATCGTGCGTAGGGATGCACAACGCTTGCTGGCTCTCCTCAACATTATGATGATGATAGTTTGTCTTCCCACTGGCCCAGGAAGCTTCTCGAGGGCGGGCACCATGTGATAGCTGCCCTGCATCCTCTCCCAGGTCCCAGCTCAGCATTGTGCCACTGGGGGAGCTCAGTAATGCTCGCAGACCAGCGCTGATGGATTTGGTTTCTCCCCAGCCCAGCACCCTCCTCTGCCATCCCCAGCCCCAACACAATTTTACTGTCTCTAAGACCCACTCTATCTGCCTTCCGTGTCACTGAGCATGGGTCAGACCCCTCCGCCACCCTGCTGCATGCATGGCACCTAAGTCTGGATCCATGTGCTATTATTACAGAGCCGTTTCCGGTTTCGGCAACCCGCTCCCAGGAGAGTGCACCCCCCCCCCCTTCCCGGGGTCTCTGTGGAGTCTGGCTCAGCAGCAGCCCAGCAAGATTTTGATGAATGAATTAATGAATTTGCTCTGTGACCTTGAGCAAATTCCCTCTGTCCCGTTCTAACAAGGGGAAAACACTGTCTTGGGTAAGTGGGAGGAAATGTCTGGAGGTGGAGGAGGGCCAGGCAGGGCCTGGAGGAGAATGGAGTGGCTTGTGACACCCACCATGGCCAGATGGGATCGGAAAGGGGCTCCTCCAGTGAGAGCCAAGGCAGAGAATGGCCCCACACCCAGATGTGCCCCGAGTGAGGGGGGATCTTCCCACATGGGGATGGAAGGGCGTGGTCCCTTGGCAGAGCCCATTTTGAAAAGGTCTGTGTCTCCAGGCTCTTCCCATCAGGTAACCTGGTTCCCGAGATTTCCCACAGGATCCGTCCCACCCTCCTGGCCGTCAGCACCAGCTGTGACCTTGATTCGGTCACCACTCCCCCCTGGTCTTCCAAGTTCTCCTCTCTACCCACCAGGGCTTAAGGTGCCACCACGGCCAGGTGCCTGGGAAGGTGCCCAGGGATGGAATCCTGGCTGGCTGACCACCCCACACTGGGGTGTTGGCCCTGGCCGGCGGGTTTCAGCTTTCAGCTTTCAGAATGTTTTCCTGTCTAGGGCACTTTCTATTTTTCAATACTTTTCCTATCAAAGCCAAACAACAAAAAAGGAAATTGGTGAGCCTTCTAAGGGCTGGGAGAGTGGGGGTGGGCAGAACCCACGATGGGAAAGGCCGGAGGCAGGCCTGGAGGGGGAGAGGCCCCTCACCCCCATTCCCCCACCCTCCCACTCCCCTCCCCGCAGGGCTGACTCATTGTTTTGCAACAAACAGCAGGCAGCCAAGCCCTGGCAGTTTCTCGAAGTCCGGGCTGAGTTCAATCCCGGCCCTCCCAATGGCCCAGCCGGGCCGAAACGATTGGGTTATCTCCGCCCGCATCCCCTTTGTTTGGGGGCGGCCACTTGCTCCCCCAAGGTAAACAAAGTCTGGGCAAGTGCGAAAAGGAGGCACCCATTTATCTCCTGAGGCCACGGAGGCCTGGCGGGCTGCAGAGCGGGACTCTTAGAGATCCCCCTCCCCCAGAGAAGCTCCCCAGTGGAGGGGAGGGGCTTCAGAGCACGACATCTAGAGCCCGGTGCCTGGGCTCAAATCCCAGCTCTGCCACTTACTGCTGGTGACCTTGGACACCGACCCTATCTGCCTCCACCTCCCTATCTGCAAAATGTCAGGATAATGGCATCTACCTCATAGAGTTGTGAGCATTGTTGAGTTCATATATATAAAATAATGTTAATTTTTTAAGAGTTACATATAAGAAGTGTTAAATGGGTTGGGGAGTAGTCTATAAGTAATGTTACATAAAATAAGCCCAACAACCAAGGCCAGGCTCTGAGGGAATTTCCCAGCCCCAGCCCCACTTCCTTCACTCTGCATCCCTGAGCTGAGGGCATTGATGGGCCCCAGCAGGATAGGCACTGAGGCCCCAAGCTCCTTTTCAAATGGAAGTTGTGCGGGGGTGGAAATCCTCGAGGGAGGTAGGCGCCAGCCTGGGAGGGTCTGACCACCTGAGGGGTTGCACAGAGAGGCTTTTTGGTTTCCTGCAAGAGCTTTTGGAATTTCATAAAGATACCTGCAGGGATGGAGAGCCCACAGGGGTGAAGCGATGGGGGTGGGGGGCAGGGCTGCAAGCTCTCCCTGAAATCCAGCAGTGGGATCTGTCCTGCCATTTTCTTTTCTGGGCTGATTTTCCCCAAGAGCTGACTTCTTAGGCTCAGGTTCCAGATTCAGATCTTGATTCTGACACTTACTAGCTGGGAGACTTTGGCCAAGTTACTTCCTCTCTCTAAAGCTTCATTTCCTTGCCTATAACAAGAGATAATAATAATATAGCCAGCAGGAGATCGAACGAGGCAACACAGGCAAAGCTCGTGGTGAGGTGCCTGGGTGCAGGACCAGGGCTCCATCAGTGGAGGACCTGTAACCCACCCCTGTCCTTCTCTGGGACCTGGGAATCTCCTTACCTCCAGCCAGACTCCATTTGGCAGTGGATGCCCATCTCCACCCTCGACCCCACCCTGCTTCCTGCATCCTTTCCCATGAGTCTGAGGGCCTGAGGCTGGCTTCTCAGCCTCTTCCTTCCTGGTTCCCTAGTGCTGCCAATGTTGCACAGTGTTAATAGTGCCCAAGAGATTGGGGCTGACGTCTACTCTCCTCCCTCACCAGCACTAGGACCCTTGGTCACAAGTCATGGGTCTTCTCCAAGCCTCTGTCGTTAGGTCACTCATTCGGCAAATACCCCTGAGCACCTGCTCTGTGCCTGACGCTGTAGAGAGTGCCACAGGTACAATAGTTAACGGAATAGAGAGTCATAGTCTAGCAAGGGAGACAACTATTAAATGTATATCCAAAACATACTTATTGAGTGCTACAGAGAGTGAAGGGTGCTATGAGCTAATATTTTCTGGAGGGCTCAAGAGAAGGTATTCCTGAGATTTAAGCCAGGACATGAAGGATACCTAAGAATGAAAAGAGCTGGGGAAGTAGAGGGAGGGAACAGTGTATAGACAACAAATAGCACATACAAAGGCCCTGAGGTCACAAGCCTTTAGTACCTGAAAGGAGTCTAGTGAGTGAGCAAAAGAGAGACTCAAGCTGAGGTTGGAGGGTAGAAATGACCAGCTCTGATGGGACCACATAGACCTTGGGAAAGGTTTTGGACTAGAACCACTGAGTAGTTTTAAGGAGTGGGGGAATGTGGTAAGAGCTCCTTCAAAAATGTCTCCAGCAGCTGAATGGATAATGGCTGGGGTGGATTCTGGGAGATCAAGGAGGAGGCTATCTTTCAAGGGAGAGCTGGATGAGAGACAGCAGAGGTGGAGAGAAGGGGACACAACCCATGCTTAAGGAGTAGGTACGATAGGAATTGGTGATAGGGGAGGTGTGGAGGTTGAAGGAAAATGTGTCAAAAAGGACTCTCAGGTTTCTGCTGCGGGAAGCTGGGTGGAGGATAGGGCTAGTTCCAGAGAGAGGAGACCCCAGGGGAGAGGCAGATTTGATGGGAGGGAAGATAGCAGGAGCTTAATTTTAAACATCTATATCTAAAATACATTTTTAAAAATTTTTAAATTAAAAACTTTAAGATTTTAAAATTGTTATTTATTTGAGAGAGAGCGAGCGAGCGAGCATGAGTGGGGGTAAGGGCAGAGGAAGAGAGAGAGGGAGAAGCAGACTCCCTGCTGAGGGGAGCCCGACACTGGGCTCCATCTATCCCAGGATCCTGAGATCATGACCTGAGCCAAAGTCAAACGCTTAACCAACGGAGCCACCCAGGCACCCCTAAATATAAAAAATTTTTATTTTTTTATAAAAAATTTTTAAAAGGGGCACCTGACTGGGTCAGTCAGTAGAACATGCGACTCTTAAACTCAGGGTCATGAATTCGAGCCCCACGTTGGGTGTAGAGATTACTTTAAAAAAAAAGAAAAAAATAGAAATATCGAGTAGGCAGCTGGATACGTCAGTCTTAAGTTCCAAAAAGAGGTCTAGACTGAGAATTGGAAGTTGTGGACATGGAATCATTCTGACACGGGAATGGACAGGATTGCCTAGGGGAGAGGAATCTATCTATGCTAGTCAAAGAGGACCAAGCCCAAGGCCTGAGGAGCACCCCATTTAAGTGTCAGGGGAAACTCAGTTTTATCACTGCCAGCATGGAGCTCCCAGTGGCCGTAGCTCACGGCGGGGCTGGGGATTGTAATAAGCAACGGATGGCCGCGCTCACAGCCTGCGCCAGCACACAGTAAGCGCACAATAAATGACGGTGGGAAAGCTGTGAGGACACATTCAGTGGCGATTTTCTTCATTTGCAAGTGATAGAAACTCAGACCAAGCTTAGAAAAAGAGGAGTTTATTCAAAAGGATTCAGGATATCTCCGACAATCAGAGGAAGGAGGGAATCTCCGAGCCACCCCCCTGCCCCCAGCCCCGCACAAAAGCCCAGGATGCAGTCCTTTGGGGCACTCACTGAGCCTCTCCTCTCGGCTTCCTGTTAAGATAACTTCTTTTTTCACAGCTCCTCTGACTTCCCTTACGTGACAGGGGACACAGCTCTGCGCCTCAGGTCCTGATGTTCCCTCCACCCCAGAGGGACTTACTCATCTTCTCTCTGATCCCAAGTTAACAACATCTCAGGGGAGAGCTCTCAGCAGCTCAGCTTTGTTGGGGAGCCTCCCTGCACCACTCAGCACGAGGCAGCAAAGGACTGGCACCTACAGTGATATGAGGGGGCCGTATGGGGGGCAGGCCTGGTACCAGCAAATCAGTAGGTGGCCCCCTCAAATTAACCTGGAAATGCACTTGGAGCCAAGAAAGGGACTAATTGGGGGTACCTGGTGGCTCAGTCGGTTAAGCGTCTGCCTTCGGCTCCGGTCATGATCTTGGGGTCCGGGGATCGAGCCCCGGGTCAGGCTCCCTGCTCGGCAGGGAGTCTGCTTCTCCCTCTCCCTCTGCCCCTCCCCCTGCTTGTGCTCTCTCTCGCTCTGTCTCTCTCTCAAATAAATAAAAGCTTAAAAAAAAAAAAGAAAAAGAAAGGGGCTAATTTGATTCGTACAGGTGATTAAAAACAAAACACAACACCTGGCTATGTTGCCACCTACTGATCTGACATTCCCTTGATAAGCACCCATCTCCCTGCCCACACCCCAATCACCTGGACTCACCAGTCACCTCATCACATGCCTCCCATGCCTGGGGTGTTTGCCCACAGGAGCCCTCCGCCCTCAGTCAGGCAGGCCTTGCAGGTGGACCGCCCCACTTTGAGGGGTTGAGGGGTCCCCTCTTTAGAGCCTTCAGTGGCCATCCTGGACCCTAGGATTGGGGCCAGTTTCCCAGGCCTGACCTCTCAACCTTTCCCCTCCTTCTATGACCACATTTCTCGGATCAGCCAAGGCCCAGCTAACGCCAGACCCCTGCCAGGAAGGGTCCCTGACCTCTCCAGCCTCGTGCCCCCTCCCACTGACCTCCAAGGGCCGATTGCAATGTTCACTGCTGACATTTCAAGAGTGCCTGCCACCTGCCAGTCACTGAGATTAGGAAGCGCTCTTAGAAGCTTCATCTCGCTTCCTCCCTGAATGACAGGTACCACCACCTCCATTATGCAGACAGGAAGCAGGCTCAGCCAGATTCAGTGACTTGCCCCGAATTACACCGTTGGTTAGAGAGATAACCAGGGCTTGAATCTCACTGATGACCCACCTCAAAACCTTTGCTCTACACCGGGGGCCACCAAACCCGTGGCCCCCGCCGGTCAAATTCTGCCAACCGTCTGCTTTTGCGCAGCCCCAGAGTTATGATGGTTTTTACATGGCTGGGGAAAAAAAACATTGAGAAGAGGGGAAAATTTTGGCACGTGGGAAAACCACATGAAATTAAAATTTCATCATCCATTAATAAAGTTTTATTGGAACCCCGCCACACCCATTTGTTTAGGGGACACAACAGCCTATGGCTGTTTTCCTGCCGCAGCAGCAGAGCTGAGGAGCTGTGAACGAGACCAGCCTAAAATTTTTACTATTTGGCCCTTGGCAGAAGTTTTGCCGACCCCTGCCCTAAAAGGCACCATCAGCCTGCCTTACCTTATTGTCGTCACCTTACCTTACAGCTCCAGGAGTCCTAAACACCCCGCCTGCCTCTAGGGGTTGTCGTCTTTCTGTAAGGCTGAGTCTGCAGTGGAATCTCGGAGGGAAAGCAAGGTGGGTTTTAGCCCTCTCTCTACCCCCAGGCACCCAAGACTTGCCCCAGATGGGACTCAAGTTTCAAGACCTGAGAATGTCCAGAAAATACCCCTCAGCGAACTTCTACTGGCATCCCCCTGGCTGAGCCAGGCTGTCTATCCCAGGGTGGGCCGCAGGAGACCTTTGTTCCAACAGGATCTGACTCATCTGGAGTATGCTCCAGTCTTGTTTGATTTTCAAGGAACCAGCTTCAAGGAAAGAAGCAGAAGGAATGGGTCTTATCCAGAAGAATGTGTCCAAGAGTTTTCCTGGGGACTAAGTGGGATCACGAAAGAAAGCACTAACCCTGAAGGCTGGCATGTGCTTGATGATCTGCAGCTCTTGTGAGGAGGAGGAGGAGGAGGGAAATGGGGAATTCTGGAAGCTCCCAGCTTTCGCTGGCCTGTGTGGGGCTTTCATGTAAATTAGAAAAAGGCTCCCCTTCCTCCAGCGCATGGGGCTCTGCCCACACCAGGACACCCTTGGTGAGTGGAGTGAGCTACACTTCAGCCCTCACTCCCACCTCAGGCCAGGTGCCTTTATGCAGTGCACATACTTTACAACTGTCTGTGACAGCCCTGCTGGACCTACAGTAGGGAGGCCCTGAATGGAGTTTCCTGAATTCCTCCTCCTCCCCCCACAACTGTGGCCACTACCTCTACAAACCCTCCTGGGCTTCAGTTTCCTCTTTTGTATAATGAGGATGCTTGTCCTGTCTTCCTCTGGCAATTCTGAGGATGAAATGAGGGAGCAGATGTGGAAATCAAGGGTGGAGGGTTTTGATGTTAACCAAATGACCAAATGGAAACCTGCCATTTGGGGTCCTCCCCTCTAGAAGCTATTTACAGAAAGGGCTTTGTTTGTTGACGTTTTTAGAAATTGTATGTTGTATAAAGTTTGGAAAGCAGAGGGCTATATTGCCCATAAGCTACCATGGTTAATATCATTTCTACACTTTATCTTGCTTTTTTGGGGAAGGAAGGGGGAGGGGAGATCCAAAAAGGAGAAGATACTAGAGCAGTTCTTCTCAAACTTCACCTGGGAGGTTTGTTAAAGAGCAGGTTCTGGTCCAGTAGGTCTGGGATGGGGCCCGAGAGTCTGCAGCTCTAATGAGCTCCCACATGATGCCCATCTGGGGACTACACTCTCTGTCACTAGGGCCTAGAAGACCCTAGAGCATCCTGCAAAGGTGGAGCCAAGGTTTCTTTGCTCCAAGGGCACAGTGGGAGCAGTGAGAGTTTCTACCATCCCAGCAGACGTGCTTCTGGAAGTGAGAGGCAAGGGCAGGCTCCCAGGACCCCAGGGATCAGCTCGGCTAGCCAAAGATCTGGAAAGTGGGGCTGAAGGCTCCCAAGGCCCCACACCCTCAGCGGGGGGACTGAAACTGAGGAGGCCGGGAAGGGCTGAGTTTCCCCAGATCAAAGCAGGTTCTCCAGCCTTTGATTCGCAAACAAGCAGCCTCTTTGGAGGCTGACTGGAGTTTGGGGCTGGCTGGCCTTGGGGCCTGGGGTGAGTGGTCAGAGGCCCCAGCCCCCTCTCTTTTTGCATAACAGCTTGGCTGCCTAACAAAAGGGCGGTCCTTGAAAGGCCGTATGGGGCTGTTAAAAGCTTCCGGCAATGGTTTAATTGGGGGCGATTAAAGTGTCCTCCCCAGGAAGACCTGCCCTTCAAAGGCCAACCAGGCCTGGCTCCCCTGCCCTCAGCACCTTTCCCCTTGGCCACGCCCCCTCGTGGTGGCCCTGCCCCAGCCTCTCCCCTCCCCTGCCTCGGCCCCCCACTTCCCTGCGGCTCCCTGCAGACCTGGCAAGTCAGCGACTGGCCCCTTTGGCCAGCCTGTCTGGGAAGATTCCGTCCCAGCCCCGGGACCATCAGCACCATTTGCTCACACAGTTTGGTCTCGTGGCTGAGTCTGGTGTGGGAGGGCGGGGAGGGCTGAGTTAGAGACACAAAGGGCTCCGAATCGGCCCACTCGGTGCACTGTTGCTGTCTCTCCCCGCTGGGACACCTAGACTGGCCTCTTGGACCCCTCCTCGAGCTCCCTCACCAGCCCCTCTCCCCAGGGCCCCCGCCTGTCTGGAACTTCACTGTCACCGTTGGGGGTTCCCCGGGGCCTACCACACATTCATCTTCCAGACATCTGCCCAGTGCGCTACCTGGGAAGCGTTGGTGGTTCAGAGGTGAACAGACAGGGACCACGACAGGGGTGGGGTGGGGGGGCACTGCATAAGTGAACATCCAAAGCGATCTGGCGTGATATGAGGTAAAATGAGGCAGGGAAGACTCCAGAAGCAACGGAGCCTAGAGTTAGAACGTGGTCAGCTGATTTAGCCCATTTCCCCTGATGTTAATCGCAAGACCACAGCTGGCTCCACTAACAGACTTTGCCCCACAACCAACCCAGGGATCCTTGAAAGGGGGAGCGGGGTAGACTTTCCTTCAAGTCTAGAAACAGTTGCTCTGTGGACATCTGGTGCAGACATTTCCCCGGAGTCCAGTGGAGTCTGTCAATTACCTTCTTCGGCTGAGTCAACCTTTAGGGAGCTGTGTTAAGGGATGCTTTGTATGCCATTTTCCTCTCTTATCCCTTTAGGCCCATCCCCCAAGGTCCAAGGCCTTTCCCTTCAGGGTGCTCTGTTTCATCCCCCCAGGCTCTGCTCTCATTTCCATTTTGACTGGCCAGAGCCCTTCTGAGGACAGGAATGCTGGGCCTAAGGGTCTTTGGGATTTCCATATCCCAGGTAAGGAAAGTTCTGCCTTTTTCCAGGGTGAGTGTGGGATAAAACCAAGCCCAGAGGCTAGGAGGCAGGGAGGCCTCGGCCTGAACTGCATGCAGCGGGATATCCCTGTCCTGCTTTGAAACCTCTCTGTGGGGGGTGTCTCTAACTCTTCCCCCACTCGCACCTGACAGTTTTCCTGTCCTGTGCCCAGAATGTGCTCTGTCCCTCAGAAGCCTGCAGGGCAGGCCAAGTTAGCAGGGGCACTGGGCGGGGGGCCGAGGCTCTGAGCAGAGCCTTCCAACTGGACCCCAAACCAGGCAGGTGCCCCTTCTTTGGTTTTCAGCAATTTCTGATCTCCGAGATCCGACGCCTCGTTACATCTGTAGCGTTGTGCCGGCTCAGTAACCAGAGCAGTGAGTGGTGGGGCCCAGAACCCATTCCGAGCCCCGTCTCCACCTCTGAAGCTCCTGGCAGAGCAGCGGACCTCAGAGACTGTCCTGTGAACTCTCTTCCCAGTTCACCCTCGGCCTGGCAAAGAAGCCATCAGGTGAAGCGGTTCTGAACTTTCAGATTCATGGACTCAAGTCAAACCCAAGCGGTGTCCTCACAGGGGTGCGTGCTGAGGACGAGGAGATGCGGCTCAGAAACAGGCCTCTGGGAACCTGGGAAAGAGCTGTCTGCTCTACCATCCTAGCCACTCACCTGACTCACTCCTTCTCTCCCAGGGTGCCCGTGGGACTGAGGGGTTTCCCAACATAAGGAACTTTCAGTTTTAAAACCTGAACAGTCCCAGGCAAACCATCCAGACCGAGGGATTTCCCAGGACAGGCTTTCAGTGCTAACACCGGAAAGGCCCTGGGCAGACTGGACAAGTTAGTCACCCGACCTTGTCCCCCACCCCCCACAGCCTGCCCTCTGTCCCCATCAGTCCCATGAAACACGTACAAAGGCCACCACCAACCTTCAAACGCCAGTTCCTGTGGCCTCTTCTCCCTCCTCCTTTCCCACTGGGGTGGTGGTGGGGATGGCGGAAGGCTGGGGCCAAACCCAACTGGACTGGAGGGGGCACTGGGGGTGGGACAAGGGGGCAGGCGAGTGACAGCCTTGCTTTTCCCACCCTCTCTAAGCCAGTTGCTGGCCTTGCACCCTTTATCACTCCCTCACACTATCTGGACACTGAAGGAGTATCTCCTCCTCGCCCACCCCTGCCCTGCCCTGACTCAGATAAACCGAGGGGCCACCCCAGGAAGACAGAGGTGAAGTCGTGGCCCGGGTCCTTCCCTGCCCAACCTCCCTGCCTGATCTTTGGCCTAACCTTGGCCAGAAAAGCAGCAGGCCTCTCCTTGGGGTCACATACTCTATCATGGGCACGAGTTCCTAGACTCACTTGCAGATGAACAAAAAATGGTGGCAAGAGAAATGAAGTGACGTGCGCAAGGTCGCTGGGCCAGACCCACAGAGGCCTCAGAGAGCATGCGCAAAGGCTCCTGAGCCACAACCCCGTGGAGGCTGTGTTTAGAGTCTCTCCGGGGGCAGAAAGACCCGCAGATGAAGATTTAGCACTTCTACTTCCCTGCCGGCCTCAGGCCAGCTTCCCAGACCACCCAAGCCCAGGGTCCGGGGCCCTGCCTCCCACAGGGCCCCTGTCCCTCAGAAGGCCTTCTGCCTGGGCTTCCCTCACCACCGAGACCAGCTCTTTCCTGACAAAGCTCAGCCTTGGTGTTGCGGTTCCCATTATTTCACGGCGTCCTGACCTTCCAAACCTTCCCCCACTTCCCTCCTCAGACAGTGGCTGGGGCCACATGGAATTCCTTCCACGTGGAAGTCCCCAAACATGTTTGCCTCCGTGGGGAACGTACACCTCTCCTTCACCTGGATCTGTGGAAGCTGGTCCTTCAAGAGCCTGCTTACATGTCTCCTCCTCCAGGAAGCTTCCCTGAATGTGTGAGTCAAAAACGCATTCTTCTTCTTCAGATGGCTTTAGCGTTTACCCTGTGCCAGCCACTGTACCGGGCCCTGTCTCACTTAACCGTCCCAACAACCACAAGCAGCAAGTACTTTACTATTATTATCCCCCGGCTATAGACAAGAAGCTGAGGCACAGAGAGGTTAGGTAACAGGCCCAAGGTCACACAGCTGGAAAAGGACAGAGGCAGCATGTGGCAGTTTGGATACACAGCCTGAGCTCTACACCACCAGTGGCCTGCCCCTAGTGGTGTTTGTACCTCCATTAGGGTTCCCTCATACACAGGGTGGTACTGAGTCTTTTATGGCCTGTTCTAGCTACACTGGGGCGGAGACCATGGATCAGGATTGGCTTCCTATGGAAGTCTTACTATGTGCTTAGCACAGAGAAGGACCCTTACCTCAGGCCCCTACACAGCTCTAGAGGCCCCCCGGGAAGGGAGCACAGGGATGGACAGAATTCCCTTTCTATTAACTCTCAGCCTAATTTCTCAGGAGTCTCTGCCTGGTTTATTTTTGGCTCCAGGGGCCCTGGCCCAGCCTGAGCGTGGGATGTGGGTGGGGCAGCCAGAGGGGGTGCTGGGAGACCCCCGCCCCAGGACCTCTCTCTACCCCTCTAGTCCCTGGGCCCTCCTGAAGGCCAGCTCCATTCCCACCCCCTTAAGAAGCCCTGCCTGCTCCCAGGTCCTTCTGTCCCCTTCCCGCCTGTTTCCTGTCCCTTTGGGGGAAGCATCTAGATGCCCATGCGGACCCTCACACGCACACGGGGCTCCCGCTGCGCCTCCGCTGAAGGAGGGAACAGGGAAAAGCAGCTCTGCTTTGGAGAGGACCCACTGGCTTCTTGACGAGCTGGGTGTCAGCTGGGCTCAGGGCTGGGGCGGGCAGAGGAGGCACATTCCGGCCCAAGGGTGCACGCGCGTGCATGTCCCTGTGCCCGTGGGGGACCGTGCATGCACGTGTGAGCACGTGTGTGTGAGTGGGATTCAGGTACACCCTCCCACAGTCTGCTTATGTGCTTGAATGCTCCTGGCTACGTGCGAGCACCCACGCAGTGGCGCCCCCTCCCCCAGCAACCCCGGCTCCTGCTCATGTCTCAGGGTGCTCCCTGCCCTGCCTCACCCCTAAAGCCTGCTCTGGCCCTCCAGCTCATACTGTCCTCTCCCCAGCCCCTCCCTGCGCGCCCTGCAGCCCTGACCTGCTGACCTACATCGCAAACACTCCCCATCTTGTTCTGGTTCAGGCCTGGAGTTTGGTCACCCTTGCTCCCTGAGGGCAAGGCTAACTCCTTCAAATCACCCCAGCAGCCCAGCTTTGCCGATACACACTCACTGACCTGGATTAAAACCACTGCGGTGAAAGCAGCTGCATTTAAGTGCACGGAAGCCAGAGCACTGTCATCTTTAAATTTTTTAGAAAGATTTTATTTATTTATTTGAGAGGGAGAGAGTGAGCGAGAAAGAGAGAGCATGGGTGGTGGGGAGAGGCAGAGGGAGAGGGAGAAGCAGGCTCCCCATTGAGCAGGGAGCCCGAAGAGGGGCTCGATCCCAGGACCGAGGCAGACGCTTAACGGACTGAGCCACCAGGCGCCCCTCATCTTTAAATTCTTTTACTCTGTGTCTTTCTGCCTGTACTGTCCTAATTTGTTCGCTGTCCCAATCTTCCTCTTATAAAACACTTCCCTGTATACCCGTATCTCATTCGAATCTTTTCAAGATAAGAATACTTCACCTCCTAGCACAGATGAGGAAACTGAGGCTCAGGGAGGTGGCATGATGCACTCAAGGTCACACAGCCGGGAAGCGGGGCCTGCCATCCTCACGGACGAATGAACACCATTCCCCACCAGGAAGCGCCTCTGGGGTCCGAGGGCGCTCCGGCCCCGGAGGGGGGTTCTTCCTGACCTTCTCATACCCTCTCTGTGTCCTGAGGTCACCATGAGCAGGAGATGAACCAGGGCCCCCAGGGCCAGCGGTGACCCCACCCAGCCAGCACTCCCAGCAGAGGGGAGGCCAGGAGATCTGTGGACATTGTTCCCGGCCCATGGTTACTGATTTGACAACAGTCTCGTTCCTCCTCAGCCAGTCGCAGAGTTAATGATTAAGGAAGGGATTAAATATTAACCACCTGTCGGGCCATGGCGTAATGTCTCTGTCTGCACCTGAGCCAGCCTAAAAATACCTCCCACCTGCTGTGGGCCAGCCCCGTGCAGGCCTCTAAGCCCCTTGCTTCTGGCCTCCACCTCCCCATGCGCACACCCCTGCCCCGGCCCTGGCCCGCCTTCCCCCCCCCCATGCCTACCCGATTACACCCTCCCATACCCACGGCATGGACCCAAGAAGTTTTTCTGTAGCTTGGCATCCGCAAACTGCACCACTGGGAGCACTCCTGGTGGGCTTTCTGGAGGAGGAAGATTTGCCTGTCACTAACTGCTGTGTGTTCCTGGGGCTTGGAGGACAGCCTGGGTCAGTAGGTTACATTCCTACATGTGATCTAGTTTATCAGTGTTCTTATCTCCTCTCCCAACTCCTTCCTCCACCTAAAGACTTCTCTGGATCTACAGACACCAGGCCCCAACACCCGGGGCTACAGGGATTTAGCTCATGGAAGAATCACGAAGGAGTGGCACCTTCCCCAGCCAACCCATTTTTTTCTCTGAGCCGTCAGGATCTGGGTGCCGCCTCCAGGAAGCCTCTCAGACTAACCTGGCCCTAAGCACTGCCCGGCCCTGCTCCCCCAGCTTCCCGCAGCCCTGGGTGACTCAGACTGGTGTGGGCTGTCGCACAGCTGCAGCAAGTTGGCTGCATCTGCTAGAACGGTCCTTTGAAGTTCAACGTGTAGCCCGCGTGGCCCTCCCAGAGCTGGGGGCAGGGACAGCTCTATCACACCCAAGCCTGAGGCCTGCCCTCTGGTGAGCAAGCCCGTGGTCAGCTTCCCCACTGCAAGAACCACAGACCTATGACACACAGCTCACTCAGTCTTTTTCTAGAAAAACTGAATTCTTGGTTCAAGTAACAACTCTACTGAAAAGCTCTCGGTTTCTGCTCACGGGGAAGCCCCGAGCGACATGCCTGCCAAGCACCCATATGGGCTTGAACTACCCTCCCCATGTGTCCTGCGGAACTGCCTTCCGACTGCAAGCATGGGGACAGGCATTATCATCCCCATTTTACAGATGGCCAAACTGAGGCCGGGTAAGGTGAAGCGACTCAGCCAGGTTCAGACCGCCAGAAAATGGCAGAGGCTGGCCTGCCTGACTCCAAAGACAAATAAAATTTAAAAGAACCTGACGCGCTGCTCTTCTCACAGCTGCCAGAACCCCACATTCAGCTC
Source organism: Neomonachus schauinslandi (assembly GCF_002201575.2). Taxonomy (NCBI): domain Eukaryota; kingdom Metazoa; phylum Chordata; class Mammalia; order Carnivora; family Phocidae; genus Neomonachus; species Neomonachus schauinslandi. The sequence goes on along the minus strand of NC_058412.1, from coordinate 75,502,311 downwards.
TTCAAACCATTTACGGATGGTGTGTTTCCTTTCTCCTTTTAACTTTCTCTCACCTACATTGATACTCGTATTCTTAATCTCACAGGGATACTTCTGTGTGGGACTCTCTCAGGCAAAAGGGCTCCCGGTCTCCTCAGTGTTGAGGATGTGGCCTAAGGAGACTCCACATGGTGACTCAGGAGCTCTGGATGGGGATTTCCAAGTCCGTTCTAAAACGGGGCTCACCCCTTTAAGATGTTTTGTTAATGCTTCTCGCAGAGACTTCTAGAAGGACCCACAGCCTGCCTTCTTTCTGCAGGTTATAAATCATCTTACCAGACCCGGACTGCTTAGAATCAGCATTGCACAATGGTTTCCTCACCCCATCACTGGTGTTTACAGATGAGGAAACCCAGGCCCCCAAAGGTCAAGTGCCTTGTTGGCGGTGTGGCTCCCACATGAGTTCCTCAGGACAGCGGTGGCGCTGAGTGCCGGGATGGCCTCAAGTTTGCACCAATGGGGACTTGCAGGCCAACACCTGGGAGGTTTCCTTTGGGGGCAGCAGCCTCTGTCTTAGGCTCAGAGCAGAACCACCCCCGGCTCACCCCGCAGCTGCAAGCTGTTCCCCTTTGCCGTAGCGCCCCTCCCTGGGCCACTGCTCCTCAGAGTCTGCCTTCCTCCACCTTTGACAGTGACCCTGAGGTGTTCCCAAAGGCCCAGAAGCCCGGGGAGCATGCACATCGTAGCCATAAAAAAACCCCACCCTTTGATCCAGGCCTCCCTGTGGGGAGGGGAGTGTAGTCCAGGCCTTGCACCTTCACTCAGGCTCAGAGACACAGATCCCCAGCCCATGGCCCCCAGGCTGCGCCTCCCACAATGCCTTTTGGCTCTGCATTCTGACTCTCTCACCCACACAGCCCAGTCACAGACACACACAAACGTAGGCTATCAGGCAGTGCAGGGAGGAGGCCAGCAGAACCCAGTGCCCACCCTGGTGTTAAAGGGGGCGGCACCCCATTTTTATTTGCTTCTCTTTTGCACATATTTGCATGGGCTGCTTTGGAAGGTCTCCATTTTCCCAATGAACACAGAAAAGTAACGGATTTGTGGGCCCAGGGAGCACAAAGGCCTCAGTGAGGGTTCCCAAATGCCTTGGGTGGGTCTCAGGGTTTGGGTCCTGAGCGCAGGGGAGTAGAGAGAGGGCAGAGCACTGAGTTGAGTGGGGGGAGGGCAGTGTAGAGGCAGTAGGGGGGAAGCAGCAGCTGTGGGGAGGGGGCCTAGAAGACCTCATGGGCCTTGGCTGCCTTCCTGTGGCGGGGACCCCCGCTCTGTGCACCCTTCCACTTGCAGGCGCTGCTTGGCCAGGCTGGGGATAGCGGGTGTGAGTTTTCCAAAAGTCCAGGTGCGTGGTAAGGCCTACTCCCAGGGGCCAGATATGGTAGATAGTGGAGAAACAAGAGGATGGGCACTGAGAGAGGGGAAATATATAAGAGATACTGAGGCAGGACCAGAGGAAAAGGGTACCCAGGAGAGTATGGCCCCAGGACAGAGGGTGTTGGGGAAGGTGGGTCCTTCCTGCCTTTTAGGTGAAACAGACCTTGGTGGCCTGCCACGATCTGCCCTTCCACCCTGCACATCAGATGTATTCCCCACGGAACCCGAGACAAGGTTCTAGGTGAGCCAGAGTTCTGGGCTGACTCTGCAACCCTGGCTGGGTGATCTTGGGCTAGCCTCTGTTCCTCTCTGGGCTTTAGTTTTCCTCTTCAGTAAGTCATCCATGAGCAGATGATTTCCAGGGACCCACCCAGGTCTGATATTCTCTTCCACCCTGGCCCAGCCTCTCCTGGTTCCCTGTGGCTCAGGAAATGTCTACCTCTAGGACCAAGTTCAAATTCGAGTGTTCAGGATCCTTCTGGATCTGGTACCATATCATCTAATCAGCCTCCTCTTGATCTGATCTGGGACCATCTCATCTAATCAGCCTCCTCTTTCCCTGTTTTTCAGCACACCAGCAGGCCCAGTTCCTCCCTGCCCCTTGGATGCTTGCTCCAGCCTCCCGTCCTTTCCCCATGAAGTGCCCCCTCCTGGAACATCCGGTCCTCCCATAGGCCGGCTTCATGGACACACATTCTGTCCAGGGCAAGACCCTGCACTTAGAAGGGGCCTGTGCTTGGTTGCTTGAATGCTCTGTCAATGCCATCCTGAAATTTAAAAATTTAAGCAAGGAGCCCTGAATTTTCGTTCTACACCGAGTTTCCCAGATCATGCACCCGGCCCTGCCCTCCTGTGCCCTCACCGGCCCCTTCTCCGTCCCGCCTCTCTTGGGAGCCCTCTCTGACCCTGGAGAAGGTCTGGCCTCCGATGGTGGGAACTGCTGGCTCCGAGGAAGCCGAGGAGACCCTTGGCACCTCAGGGGCCCAGGCCTTACGTCACCTGGGAAAGTGGCTCAGGAACTGGCAGGGAGCATAGAGACCAGAAAGAGGCAGAGCCCCTGGCTCTGTTTTAGAAGGAAACCTGGCTTCTATTTCAGAAGGCCCTAATCTGATGGGGAAGCCCAAGCCTCTGGCTCAGGAAGACCTTAATCTCACCCGGGAGCTGGTTGTCAGGGCAGAGTGGGGGTGGGGCAAGCCCACATTTTGAATCTCACTTTTTCGACGCTTGCTGGGAACAAGAGAGGAGGAGATGTGGGGTGCTTCGGGGGGTAGAGGGGTGCCCATCTTCTCCTCTGGTCAAAGGCCCCCCAGGCCCCCAGGCTCCACCCTGCAGAGCTCCCTCTGCAGGCATCTCTCCTTGCATCTCCAAAGAGAAGCCTGTACCTACACTGAGGGGCCTGGGCCTGTGCCTTTCCCGTCTGCAGTCTCACTGAATGGGGTGCGCAGGACCCTCTGGCTGAAGGGGCCTGGACTGCAGTCCTCCCTGCTCCCTCTCCCTGGCCTAAGCACCTGGGGTCTGACCTCCCCAGGGTCTTAACAGTCAAGCCCCACCCCCACCCTGGAGCCCCAAGCAGGGCCAGGAGGAGCCTGATTGTCATGGATGTGGAGGTGCGGCCGCCAGGCCCTACAGGTGGGCCCTGCAGTCCTAGGCCCCAGAGACTGGAGGAGGGGAGGTGGCATGAGTGGGCTCTGGCCTCTCCTCCCAGCACCTTCTTCAATCACAGCCTTGCCCACATCAGGTAGCTGCCTGACTCTGGGCCTCTGCTCGTGGAACACCTTCCCGCCTTTCTTTGCTTGGCAACTCCATTCATCCTTGAACATCTGACTCTCGAGTGTCTTTCCCCAGGAAACCACAGGATCCCTGACCCACAGGATCCCCTGGTCTTTCCCATGCTGTTCTCTCAGAAAGTACTTGCCTCTAGCTTGATCTGCTGGAGGGGGCGGGTGGCTTCCTGGGGATGGGGCTGTGGCCTTCGGCAGGTCTGCAGCTGAAGTCACGCTCATGAATGTGGCAGGGCAGCCAGCCTGGGGCAGAAGGTGAGGGGCAGGTGGGAGCTTGGGACAAAGTGGGATTTCTTCCCTTCCAACATGGGCATTGCAGCTTCTGGATGAATGTACCTGCGGAGTAGGCATTCACAGGTGACGAAGGTGGGGCTCGTCTAGGTAAGTGGCCTGCTTGAGTCACACGGTGAGAAGGTCGGCCTGCGTGGGCTGGATTTGGACCCAGTGGTGTTGGGAGACCTCAGCTGTCTGGCCCAGATATGTCCTGTACCAAGGCAGGGGGCTGAACTAATTGACCTCTCAAGGGCCTTGGGGTCACGATTTGAGTATCCAAGGGACCACAGGCTGAGGCTCCAACCGACTCGCAGCACCCCACCCTGAGCCTGCTGCCCCCTCACCCGCACCCTGGCAAGACAAAAGACAAATGTCTTCCCTCCCACCAGCCCAACCAGCTCCCAGTTCAGCTGCACAAACGGCCCAAACGTCTCTCTGGAACCCAAACAGGAAGCTGAGGAGAAGAGGGCCAACGGCCGGGGATCTCTGAGCCTCCTCCAGGAAACATGTGGGGAGGAGGGAGGGGCAGAGACAGGCCGGCTCACCCCACAGCCTGGCGCTGGAGCCCCCCACAGGCCCTGAGCACCCCCCAATCCACCTGCCTCAGTATCCTCTTATGGGAGACACTCTGCAGAGGGTCTTTTGCACCTCTCACTCCTGGGTCACTTTTTTCCTTTTTTAATAGACTTTATTTTTTATTATTTCTTAAATATTTTATTTATTTATTTGTCAGAGAGAGAGAGAGAGAGAGAGACAGAGCACAAGCAGGGGGAGCAGCAGAGGGAGAGGGAGAAGCAGACTCCCCACTGAGCAAGGAGCCCACCGTGGGACTCGATCCCAGGACCCTGGGATCATGACCTGAGCTGAAGGCAGACGCTTACCCGACTGAGCCACCCAGGCATCCCTAGACTTTATTTTTTAGAGCAGTTTTAGGTTCACAGCAAAATTGAGTAGAAAGTACAGAGATTTCCCATCTACCCCTGCCTCCCCCACTATCAGTATCCCCCACCCGAGTGGTACATTTGTTACAAGGCACGAACGTACACTGACACGTCGTTATCACCCGGAGTCCACAGTTCACATGAGTGCTCATTCTTGGTGTTGTACATTCATCTGTTTGGACAAATGACATGTATCCGCTACAATAGTATGATACAGAGTAGTTTTGCTGCCCCCCCCCCAAATCCTCTGTGCTCTGCCTATTCATCCTTCTGTCTTCCTTATACCCAGGCAACCACTGCTTTTTTTACTGTTGCCATAGTTTTGCCTTTTCCAGAATGTCATATAGTTGGAATTAAATGGTATGTGGGCTTTTCAGATGGGCTTCTGTCACTTAGTAATATGCATTTAAGGTTCCTCCATGCCTTTTATGGCTTCATAGATCTTCTTTTAAGGGCTAAATATGTCACTGTCTAGATGTACCACAGTTTATTTATCCATTCACCTACTGAAGGACATCTCGGTTGCTTCCAAGTTGCGGCAAGCTGCTATAAACATCCATGTGCAGGTTTTTGTGTGGACATAAGTTTTCAACTCATTTGGGTAAATACCAAGGAATGCAACTGCTAGATCATAAACAGTGTGTTTGTTTAGTTTGGTAAAAAGCGGCCAAACTGCGTTCCAAAGTGGCTGTACCATTTTGCATTCCCACCAGCAATGAATGAGAGTTATTGTTTCTCTATATCCTCGCCAGCATTTGGTGTTGTCAGTATTTTGGATTTTCGCCCTTCGAACAGGTGTGCAGTGGTGTCTTGTTGTTTTAATCCACAATTCCCTAATGACATATGATACTGAGATGGGTCACTTTAAAGATGGGTTTTTCTTTAAATAAACCTGAGCTCATACTAAATTCATTTTTTTATCAGCTCACCCTAAAGGGTCGAGCACCCAGGACTGGAGACAGGCCTGAATCTCAGGCTCTGTTATGTCACTAGCTTGCCATCGGCCTTGGAAAGTCACTTACCAACCTGGACCTCAGTTTCTCAGGCTATGAAACGGAGCTCACAGCACTCTTCCCACTTGAGGGAGGTATGGGGGTCTCTGTCCGCTAGGATGTGGGTAATGGCTTGGCATGGTGGTCAGTGGTGAGGGAAGCCAGGTACTGAGCCAGCTGTGACTGCAAACTAGGGAGGCCTGGCTGCAGCAGGGCCCCAGGAGGCTCCCAATGAGAACATGGGAGGGCCGGCCTCGGCACAGAGCACCTGGCCACAGAGCACGCTGCAGACCTCAGTCCTGGCCTGCAGGCTCGCTGCGACTTCGGGGTGGGGTCGGGGTGGGGGAACTAGGACCAGAGGTTCAGAAAGCAGGACGGGCAGTGGTGGGTCATGCAAATTGCAGGCAAAACTCAGGCAAACAGACAGAGGTCCTGGTTCTTGTCCCCATAGAAAAGGAGCCTACGCTCCGCAAGCTTTAGCTCAAACAATGGGAGAGAGGGCTCCAAAGCCTCAAGCTGGCCTGGGCCCCTCAAAGTCCTCCTGAGCCAGTTGGGAGTGGGGAGGGAGAATCACTAAGCAGAGTCCCCTCCCCCTCCTCTTTCTGGGTCCATGGCCCTTCAGCCTCTTGCTCCCAGCCAGGCCCTGCCCTCAACAGCAAGACCCCATACAACTCTACCCCCTCTCCCAACTTCAGTTACATATTTTTTTTTGACACTACAGAAAAAGAGCAGAATGGCTCATATCCTAAGTGCTCATAAAGCATCTGCTCAATTAAAAAACTAATTAAAAAAACGAATAATCTATGCACATGGTAGGAAAGTCAAACAAAAGAGAAACATTTAAGATAAAACATGCCCTCCCTTCATCCTTTCCCCAGCCTCTGACAGCAACTGGGTAACAGAAGAAAATGTTATGTCCACACTAGCACATATAAGCATGTGTGTCCATTAAAGAGAATGTACGGGAAAGAAGGTTGAGCTGTCAACACAGATCTTCACTTGCTCTTTTAACTTAATTTCACAGCTCAACATCTCTGATCAGCACTCGCAGACCAGGCATATCCTTGGGCCATGTGGAACTTACCACCCCACAGATGAGCTGGGGGTGGGGGGGAAGTCCCCTGTGAATAGGCCTCTATGCAGTGTCCAGTCTCTTGTTAGCGCATTTGGAATGTTCACTCACCTCTTTCCTAATCACCCCTGGGCCAGAACCTCTGTGGCCCATCTCAGAATCCAGAAATCAGAGTTGCAATGAATCCAATGGAGGCAGAGAAGCTCCTGGCCCTGGGCAAGGCATGTGGTTTCTCTGAACCTCAATTTTTGTCTCTCTAACATGGGGTGACCCTCTCTTAAAGTGGAGGTGGAGATTTTTAAAAGGTGGTATGGCCTGAAGAATGGGCTTGGTATAGGCCCTTCCGGAATATGGGTGCTATTTGATGAGACAAAACTTCCCCTAGGACCTCCCGGGGACAGGAGAATAGATGAGGAAACAGAGGCACAGAGGGATTGAGGAACTTGCCCCAGGTCACACAGCTGGTAAGAGGGAAAACTGGGATGGGGAGAGTCCGTCTGGCTCCAGAGGCTGTGTTTGGGAACAGCAGGTGAGCAGCGGTTGCTTCGGGAGGGCATGACCATGTTGGGGTGTCCGGGGCCTGGACAGCTGGAGGAAGCTGCACAGAGAAGCAGCATGAGTTAAATAGAGGCCAAGGGAGACAAAGGGACCTTCTAAACTGGACAAGGTGGGTGAGGTCACCCACCTCCATCCCAGGGCAGGGCGAGGGGTTCAAGCACCTCTGCATGCCTCCTCCATGGTACCCCAATGCCAGCCCAGTGCCAGGGGTCTCTCCGTGAGCTTCGACTTGCTAAAAGGAGTGACCACGGGAAGGCTTGCAGGGACGGTGGTCAAGGAGGGCTGAGAGGAGGCCCTGGCATGATTTAGTGTCATTGTGTGCCAGGTGTGGTATATTTTATGCGTTTAATTCTTGTACAACCAGATAATTTTACTGCTGGGCCATGGACAATCCTGCCCCCTCAAGGGTGGGTGACTGCATGGGCTCAGCACGCTAGGGGAGCAGACGGAAGCAGGGGAGGTGATCCTGGGTTCTCCAGGGCCAGGGTGAGCGAGCAGGAGGTTTCCTCTGTGGGTCGGGGGCTGGGGGGGTGACCACGGGGCCAGCCCTACGTAGGCCACCTCTCCCTCTCGCCTGGGCTCCCCCTTCTTTCCTGCTGCCCTGCCCTGTCTTTCACTTTGGCCAGTATCATCTCTTGTCTCCTGAGTCATCTTTGCTTTCTAGCTTTCTGGTTTTTACTCACCTGGCCCCCTGGTGTGGGTTTCTACCTTAGTGAAGAGAATTTTCTCTCTCCCCTCCCTCCTGTGCATTCACAAGGACACACAGCCTGCTTGCTGACAACTTCTCCAAAGGGTTCTCAGGGAAGGACCCCAAAGTCAAGAGGACCCTGAACCTCCTAGGCCACTGGAAGCCCACAGGGTGAGCCTTGGCTGTAGGGTCTCTGAGTCAGAGGCTGGCTTTCCTGGAGCTGACCAGCCCACCCAGGTTACAAGATACTTCCTTCAACCGTGTGCTCTCCTGCCACAGACCTGGCTGGGTTGATCTTGGAGCAAAAGGCCCTAGGGCTGCCGTGAGGGTGACATAGTCATACCAACGGTACCTTAAGGGCTCGGGTTTGGCAGAGAGCGTGCCGCACAAATTGTGGCCATTATTATTAAAGCGAACAACTGGAGAACGAGGGGCGATTGTGCACGGCCGGATGTCAGCTTGTGTGTCCAGGGGCTCCTCAGGAGCTCAGAGCAGGAAGAGGGGACCATGGCCGGGAGCGGGCAGGGGAGGCTTCCTGGAAGGGGGAGGCTTGGTTCGGTGCAGAAGGGCTGAGCTGCTGGGAGCCAGCTGGAAGGCAGGCGGCTGGCCTGGGATGAGGTGTCAGGGGCAGGGAGAGATGCACCTTTGGGTGTCCCTGAGAGACAGAGAGGCAGAGACAGCTGGCTCGGAGGCCACCCCAAGAGTGTGAGCACGCACGTGAGTGGTGAGTCCGCTCATGAGTCTGCACTGGCTCACTGCAGGGCCAGGGGCTCTAGTGCCGGGGAGAGGCCTCTGGGACACAGGGAGTATCCAAAGGGAAAGAGAAAGCAACTCTGGGGGTGAGGAAGGCAGCATGCCTAACTTGTGGGGGATGCATGGCCTGTGGCAGACCCAGGAGAAGCCCAGGTAGACCCCAATGGGCTCTCCTCTCTGTCCCGCCCCTTGGGCTGAGATCAAGAGCCTCGGATGTTCACTTCTGGAGAGTTCTTTGACCCCTGGCCTAGGCTCCTCGGCCTCCATTATCACCCCCTCCCAGGCCAGCACACAGGGCTAAGGCAGCAGGAATGGAGGACCGGAAGAGCCGCTCTGTCCAGGGCCTGTTTGTGGCAGGCAAGGGAAAGGCCCAGAATGGTGTTTACATTTTCCCTCCTTTCCTTCTGGTGGCCTGGCCGGCCGGCGGTTACACCACTGCGGTTTGTTGGCCCCAGGGAGTGCCTCCATTACATAACGCCTCACACAACCGCCCCTAAAACACACACGCACATTGGCACGGGATCAGGCGCACACACACACTCACCCACACGCTCTCGAAGAGATACACCTGCACAGTCTCACACCTTCAGTTGGCAAGACTGTTGTCTCAGGGCCCCTTCTGCCGCCCCCACCAGGAGTCCCCCCGGGGGGGTCTCCCCCCATCCCCGGTTTCAGGGGGAGAGTTTTCCCGCCTCCTGGCCCTCAAGCTCCAGTGGGACTGACCCCGGCCTGCTCTGGGGCTCCCAGGGGGCAGCCTTAGGCTTTGGCACCAGCCCGGCAGGTGGACAACCCCAGGCTGCCCTCTAAGAGCTGGGGGTGTGGGGAGGTGGGCTGGGCCGCAGGGGGGGTTTGAGAACAGGACAAGGAGACAGAGAAAGCCCAGACCCCAGGGGGCAGCCTCCGCCATGCAGACTCCAGAAATTCCGAACAGGCATACAGGGAGCAAACGGGTGGAAATGGCCTCCGAGGCACAGTGGGATGGCAGGTATGTGTGGAGGGCTGCTAGGAGGGCAGGTCAATGCACCTTTCCCTCCACAGCAACACGTGAGCTGCCCCGCAACTCAGTTGTGCTGCCCTTCGGGGTTCATCTGATGGAAATCCTCACGCGAGGGTCTGAACAGAAGGATGCGTGTGCTGCCCTTGTCCACAGAACTGCACTAGTGGGAACCTTGGCGGCCATGGCAAGGGCCCTCATGCTGTGGAGTACCATGTCAGCACTGAGAGAAGGTGCTGGTACCCTGAGTGTGGACAGTGGGCCGGCATGCCCTGGTTCTGTGAACGGACGCAGTACACGAGCATGTGTGTATAGCCTCACAGTCAAATCTCGGGGGTTCCTCACACAGACCCCGTACAGAGCAGTCAGCTTTGCTGAGTGGGACTGAGGAGGAAGGTGAGGAGGGACACTTCCGGATGCCAGAACCTGATGTCCCCCTTCTGAAGGGCTGGGGCACCCGTGGGGGAGGGGTGGGAGCGGAGTCATGGCCCCACCATTCATGAGCTGGCAGACCTGGAGCGAGTTCTTCATTTCCCCGAGCTGCATTCTTCTCATCTGTCAAGTGGGAGAGAACAGCACCCCTCTCACAGGGGGCTCAGCCTGCGCCGCAGTCACTGAGGCCTTTCTAGGAGCCAGGCTGGAACGTGCAGGGAGGGAACTTCCAGGCTGGAGAGTCCACAGAGCCCTCACCAGCTGGTATAGGATAATGTGCTCTGTGCTCCTGCAAAGGCCTTGGCGGGGCCCTGGGGAGCTGGGCGGGATGGCGGAGGGGCCAGATCCGAGGCTGAGGTTCAGCGGAGGCAGACGAAGCAGGGGGACGTCGCGGCATGTTCCAGGCAGGGGCACGGAGAGAGCAGAGGTCCATAAGGAATCATCAGCCACCAGCACTCCAGGGCAGGTGAGGGGCAGCCGGGGCAAGGCAGAGCCTCATCGAGCATGTTTGGAAGCGTGGCCTTGAGCTGGGGGTGAGGGCACCCTGCGGGGACTTAGGGCAGGAGGGGCACGATTGCCTAAGCGTTTTATTTTAAAATATTTATTTGAGAGAGAGAGAGAGAGGAGCAGAGGGAGAGAGAATCTCAAGCAGACTCTGTTGAGCACGGAGCCCCATGCGGGGCTCAATCCCAAGACCCTGAGATCGCGACCCGAGCCGAAACCGGGAGTCAGATGCTTAACCGACTGTGCCGCCCAGGCGCCGCTGCCTAAGTGTTTTTGAAGCTGGCTCGGAATGATGAATGGTGGCCAGGAGGAGGAGCAGCTGGGGGCTCCCGCTTCCTCGCCAGGTCTGGGGAGAGGAGGAGCCTGAGCTGCCGAGGCAGTAAAGACAAGAGAGAGGGGGCAGTGTCTGGGCATGGTGAGAGAGCAGAGTCATGAGCTTCAGGCAGCCTATGAGGGAAGGGGTGGAGGGAACTGGAGAGAGACCCCCGGAGGACACGAGGTTCTGGCATCAGTGACTTGGATGGATGTGGTATCATAGCTGTGGAGGCAGGGACCACGGGAGGGGTCCGTGTCCCTGGGGTGTCTGAGAGGAGGCAGGTCCCAGGCTGCTAGACAGGGCTGTGAGGTGCCACCATGCGGTGAGTGGTCCCTTGGTTTCTCCCCCACTGGCACTGGTAGTCTACTGGACAGAGGGGTGGTTTGGGAATATTTCGGACTCTCTTGGCTGAGGGAGGGAGGGAGAGCCATCAAGGGCATCATGGGTATGTTCTGGGACTGGCTTTGGAAAAGGACAATCCTTCAAGGGTCAGATGCTAGAGGCTTCCTTCCGTATAGCTATTTGCATTTTATAGAACACTCTAGAATAGTGGTGCTGTTCAGTGCCTGTGGCTGTCGGGCACTTGAAATGTGGCTAGGCAACTGAGGAAGTGAGTTTTAAATTTTGATTAATAGAAATTAAATTTAAGTAGTCACATGTGGCTAGTGCCTGCCATTTTGGACAGTGCAGATCTATCTAGGATTTCTAAAGAAAGGCAGTTGCCGTATCTTCAGGCTCGTGTGGTTGGGGGAGTTTTGGTAGAGGCAGACAAGGGGGCCTTCCTGACCCCCTCAGATTTGGTGCCTGTTGTTTAAGCGTGAAAAAAACCCAAGAGATTCAATAACAAATTGTTACATTTATGTATGTATATATACAGTATGTATGTCTTCGTCCGTGTATTTAAAAGTCTAGTTGACGCACAATGCTACATTAGTTTCAGGTATACAACATAGTGATCTCTGTATGTTATACTCTGTTCACAAGTGTAGCTACCGTATGTCACCACAAAACACTGTTACAGTACCGTTGACTATAGTCCCTTTTATACTGTGACTTATTCATTCCATAACTGGAAGCCTGGACCTCCCACTTCCCTTCACCCATTTTGGCCACTCCCCCACGCCCCTCCCCTATGTCGCGCTTTTGCTGTGCCAGGTTCTCTTCTCACTACATGAGTTGACTCATTTAAGCTTCATGAGAGCCCTAGGGAATAGGCCCGATATTTTGTAGATGAGGACATCAAGGCACAGAGAGCCTTAGCAGCTGGTCCGTGGTCTCAGGCAGCCCGGGTTGCTGACCACTCTGCTCATCTGCACAGTTTCATCGGGGGGACCCTGAACCAGGCCTGCTCCTAGACACTTCACACATGGCATCACACTTGACCCTCGCGGGTCACCGTAGAACTGTATCATCATCCCCATTTCACGATGAGGAGACCGAGGCTCAGAGGTCTGCTCAGGATTACACAGGGAGGGAGTGGCCGTGGGATGAGGTTTGAATGGAGGTCTATGGGAGCCTCTGCTTATAACCCTGAGTGACACAGTGGTGGGGACACCGGCCTGGAGTCCTCCCTTGCCCCAGCCCCTGTGGCAGCTCTGGGCTCACAGGGTTGTGCTTTGTAAGCTCCTGGCCAGGGCCACCCTGTGGACCCTCCAGGCCCTCCCTGAGAGGCTGGAGGGACAGAACATCCCGAAACCAGCTGCTCCCAGCCTCTCAGCCCAGAGGGATTTAGGTCTGCTTTGGTGAGAGTTGGTATTTCCATTTTTACCAACAGCCCTATGGGTACAGATCATACCTAGGGAGGACAGTGTCCTGGGTGGTCTCTTTTTCCAGGGCTCTTGTAGAAAGCCAGAAATTGGAAAGTCTCTAGAGGGGTCCCCTCCACCCTCTCTAAGCCTTAGTTTTCTCATCTGTGGAATGAAAGGGATACACTAGGTCATGAGTTTTAAACCCTTTTAGCATTACAATTGTTTTTATAAGGAATACTTTTTTCCCTCAGTCTACTCTTCATACAACTGAAATTCTTTATTTTTTTTTTTAAGATTTTATTTATCTATGAGAGAGAGGGCATGAGCGGGGGGTGGGGGGAGGAGCAGAGGCAGAGGGAGAAGCAGGCTCCCCTCTGAGCAGGGAGCCCGAAGTGGGGCTCGATCCGGGGACTCCGGGATCACGACTTGAGCAGAAGGCAGACGCTTAACCAACTGAGCCACCCGGGCGCCTGAAATGCTTTAAAAATGTAAATGTGGTTGGGGCGCCCGGCTGGCTCAGTTGGTAGAGCTTGCGGCTCTTGATTTCGGGGTTGTGAGTTTATGCCCCACGTTTGGTGTAGAGAGTATAAATAAATGAACTTTAAAAGATGTAAATGTGGTTCTCTTACTCCCCAGCTTAAAATCCTTCAGTGGTTTCCCCTGCTCTGGGGACAGCGCCTGCCCTCATGAAGCTTAGAGTCTAAGCAGGAAGGACAGTAGGTACATAAACAAAGGCATTTAAAAAATGTTAAAGGATGACAAATGCTAGGGAAAACATAAAACCGGATGAGAGGAATGACGCCAGATGGGGGTGTTGTTTTAGAGAGGGTGGTCTGGGCGGCCCCCTGAAAAGGTGACAGCAGGAAACTGAAGGAAAGGGTCATGTGGAAGAGCATGGGGGGAATAGCAAGTGCAAAGGCCCTGAGACAGAGAGCAGGCGCAGCATGATTGAGGACCAGCAAGGGGGCCTGTGTGGTTGGTGCAGGATGAGGGGAAGGTAGAGTCAAGGCCAGAAGGTAAAGGAGGGAGCTGGTGGGGAGGGACAGATAACAGAGGACCTTGTAGGCCTCGTTGAGATTTTAGGTTTTATTCTGAGTGAGGATTTTGAGCTGAAGGGTGACTTGAACTAAGTGAACACAATTAAAGACTGTAAAAATTGAACACAGTTAAAAGCACAGATGAGGCAGGACACAGTCTACCCTGGAAGGGAACCCTGGAAGTCTTCTTGGAAATTCAGGTTTATATACAGTGTGAGAAAGAAAGGCAGGTAGAGAGGCGTCAGAGCAGTAGCCCCAGGCGATTTGAAGGAGCAACAGTTTAGATTCTTTTGAATTCTGCTCCAGCTTTTCCAGTTTCAGGCATATGATGACTCCTCTGAGCTCAGTTTCCTCATCTGTGAAATGGGGATAGTAACAGTACCTCAGTCTTGGGTGGATATGAAGGACTGTCCTTAACATACGTAAAGCTTGAGTATATGATGGAAGCTCCATAAATAGTAACTATTATTAGAATCTTTAAGGCATTCCTACCAGGAGACCTGTGGGCGTGAGCTGGGGAGGAGGGGAAGCAGAAGGTGATGAAGCACAATGGTAATATGGTGGCCTACCCCCTTATTGTAGGGGATGTGTTTCAAGGCCCCCAGGGGATGCCTGAAGCCATAAATAGCCCCACACCCTGCATATACTTTGCTTTTTCTTATATATGCATATATACCTATGATAAAGTTTCACTTATGAATTAGGCACACTAAGAGATAAACAATAACTAATAATAAAATAGAGCAATTATAACACTATACTGTAATGAAAATTGCATGAATGTGGTCTCTCAAGATATCTTCCTGTACTGCACTCAGCCTTGTTGTGATGTGAGATGATAAAACGTCCCGGTGATGAGATGAACTGAGGTGAACGATGTAGGCATTATGAAGTAGCGTTAGGATAATATGAGAAAACAAGAGTGTAGAAATCACTGAACCAAAAATACGATGTTCTGGGGCGCCTGGGTGGCTCAGTTGGTTAAGCGACTAAAAGGAGCTAGTGCAAAAGCCCTGTGGTTAGAGGGAGCATGGTTCCAGAGAGGGAAGGAAAGAAGGATATGGTGCCAAGGGGTAGAGAAAAGAGCAAGGTGGCACAGGATGGGGCTGGGGCAGTGGGCTCAGCCCTCAGAAGATCTCGCCTGCCTTCTGCTTCCCACCAATCGCTCTGTTAGAACATCGTATTTTTTTTTTTTTTAAGATTTTATTTATTTATTTGAGAGACAGAGAGCACGAGAGGGAAGAGGGTCAGAGGGAGAAGCAGACTCCCTGCCGAGCAGGGAGCCCGATGCGGGACTCGATCCCAGGACCCTGGGATCATGACCTGAGCTGAAGGCAGATGCTTAACTGACTGAGCCACCCAGGCACCTTGTTGTTTTTAAGGTGCTTCCATGTGTCAGCACTTCATTCCTTTCTATAACTAAATACTATTCTAAGGATAGGCCATATTTTGTTGACTTATTCATCTATTGATGGACATTTGGGTTGTTTCCACTTTCTGGCTATTGTGAACAGTGTACAAGTTTTTTATGTAGACATGATGAAGCCTGCATGAGGTTGAGAGGGGGAAACTAACATTAATAAAACAGTTCTGGGGGCGCTTGGGTGGCTCAGTCGGTTAAGTGTCTGTCTTTGGCTCAGGTCATGATCTCAGGGTCCTGGGATCAAGCCCCGCATTGGGCTCCTTGCTCAGTGGGGAGCCTGCTTTTCCCTCTCCTTCTGCCCCCACCCCCTCATATTTGTGCACGCTCTCTCTCTCTAGTATATAAATATAAATCTTTAAGAAAATAAATAAAAACCTTAAAAAAAAACCAGTTCTGAAAACCAATGTGTCACTTTGGAAAATAGTAAGGCAGTCCCTCAAAAAGTTAAACATAGAGTTACTATATGATCCAGCAATTCTACTAGGTATATAACCCAAAGAACTGAAAACATGTTCACACGCACAAAAACTTGTACACGGGTGACATAGCAGCATTATTCAACAAGAGCCAAGAAGCTGGAACAACTCAAATGTCTATCAACTGATGAGTGGATAAACCAAATGTGGTACAAGCCATATAATGGAATATTATCCTGCTCTACAAAGGAATGACAGCTGATGCATGCTACATCATGAACGAACCTGGAAGATGGGAACACTCCATGAAGGCAGGGGACAACATCGGTCAGCCCGCCTCTGTTACCCCAGTGCAGGCATTTACTAGACAATCAAGAACCATCTGTGGGATGGTTGAAGGGTCCCGGCCAGCAGCCCCAGCGCACCCTCCCTTTGATGTCTGGACTGGATCTCAGGGCAGCGAGGGGCAGACCTGTCACCAGGTATGGCCCTGGGTGACACGAGCCTCCTGCCCGGCCGTGTCTCTGCTTTCTGCTTCACAACGTGCTGTCTTGGGAGTCTGGGCATCCTGTAGGTGCCCAATAAAGTCCTGGCACACTGGCTTGACTGGACCTGAAGCTTCATCACCAGCCGGGCCAGGAAGAGGCGACCAGGTAGCACAGGATCACCTGCCACATACATCAGTCCAGTGCCCCCCCACCCCAGCAGTGTACCCCTCCTGTGCTCCCTGGTGCAGGCTGACAAACAGCAGTTTCCCAGTGACCCCACAATCCCTTCTCAAGTGGTGCACGGCTCAGAGACAGCCTTGCAAGCAGCCCCTCACCTGTCACCGTGAGGGTGCTGGGATTTGGTAACGTAAGGCCCTGGACCTGCATTTTGAAGGGTCCCTCTCCCCATAAAACTGGCCCAGGGGAGGGGGTCCCAGGCCATCCCACAGCCCAGCCCAGCCTCTTGCAGAGGGGTCACTGGGAATTCTGTGTTTCACCAAATATTGCTGGGCTATGGAGTTTTATTTGAAAATAATTTTAATTAGCTGGAAACTAGGAGTTTAATAAATGGAAAACAGAGAACTTTCCAAGGCCATGGCTGGGAAACACTTGCTTTTTTAAAAATTCCGCCTGGCTTCATAGGCCAGCTAAGCACCCTGACACAAGGGTCCGATTGCCAGAGGAATCCACAAGGAAAACAAAGCTTATTTTTAGAGAAATATTTTAAACTCGGTTTCAGTGAGCTCAGGAGTTTTCTTGTCTGTCTAAAATCCTTAATATCTTTCCTTCTATTTCAGAGCTGCCTCTCACCCCAGAGGGCTCAAGAACTCCTATCTGATGAGAGCTATTTCTGTACGGAGGAAAATAAAGGGGTCCCCTCCCCCTCTACCCAGAGAATGAATTGTTTCTAAATATGTCCCTGCAGTCAGGCTCCGGCGGCCTGTCCTTGGCAGGTGTGCCGGGCAGTAAGGTGGGTCTGGGGTCCCTGCAGGCCTGTCTGCCATCCTCCCACTCAGCCCTGTTCTGCCCACCACCCTGCAGGAGACAGACCACGGCCTGGCCACGATTTCCGGGTTTTGAAAGCAGTTCTCAACTTGAAAAGAGGCCTGCTAAAAAGGGCTGCTTTTCCTCTGTAGGTGTTGTTAACACCCTCAGCCGCACAAAGACACATCCAGACCCAAACATACAGCAACACCCACAGAACCTTCCTCATGCCCCACAGAGCCGCACGCCTACCCACACAGCAATAGCTATGCTCACCCCCAGCAACAGACACCCCCCACATACCCACCCACACCCCCCCAGCAACAGACACACCAAACCCAGACCCCGACTCACACAGAGGCCCTTGCACACCCCCCCAACAGCAACAAACACACCCACACCCAGACCCACACTCACACCCACACTCTCAGACTCTACGGACACACGTACCCCCCCACACACACCAACAGCCCCCCACGCCAGTACTCCCAGGCGGCAACAGCACACAGACCCCTGAACACCCGCATACAGAAGGCTCGAACATGTGCACACCCAGCTGGCCATGCAGGGACACAGAGACACGCACACCCCCCCCCCCCCGACACACCCTTAGACACAGCAACACTCAGATGCTTTCCAGGTTTAGCAACATCAGGAGAGCTGGGAGAAGCCCCCTAGGCAGGGGGGCAGGCCCTGGAGGGGCTGTGGGCTTCCTTCTGCTGGGGGGCGGCGCTCACCCACCTCCTGGGCCGCCTCGGCCCCGCCCCTCCTGCTTTTCCTCCTTTCCTCCAGCTGCGGGCAACTCCAACTGCCCTGGATGGCCACAGGTCTGCACCACCTCCTGTGTGCACGACAGAAACCAAACCCAATGAAATGGGGTAACAACAACGGAGGGTGGCGCTGGTCCTCTGACGGAAGGGGAGCCTGGCTGTGGCTCCCTCGGCTGCCCCAAGTCACCAGGCCAAGGACTTGGCTAGAGTCACCTCTCCTTTGCTCTTGTCACCATCGCCAAAACGGGGACAGCAAGTGCCTGGGGATGGTTCCCTCCCAGTTCAAACGCTCTCTAGGGTTTCCTCCTCGAACAAGCCCAGTCTCGGGGTGGGGTGGGGGCGGGTTCTCAGACCCCAAGCAGATTTTAATACCCAGCGTCCTCTCGCTGGGCCAGACCTGGGGCCAAGAGCTGTGCTTGTCTGTCCTTCCTTCTCTGGGCCCTCCCAGGCCTGGCCCTTTCATCCAGTCTCCTGAGCCGCTGTGGGGCTCGCAACCCCTGCCGCCCCCAGTCTCTTCCCATGGGCGGGTGCTGGGCTTTGGCCTTTTCAATCTTTTTTGGGGGTGTGTGTTGTTGTTGTTATTGTTTTTCCCTTTTATATACTCAGCAGTAGATTCAGACAGAGTGAGGGGCGGCAAATATGTCCATGTACTCATCCCCCCTCTGAAATAATCTAGAAGGTGGCACATACTAATGGGGCTGCTTAAAAAAAAAATATTTTCGTTTTCACACAGCCAGCAGCAATGCCACTGTTAAAACATTCTTTTTTTTTTTTTTTTTTAAGAATTTATTTATTTATTTGAGAGAGAGAGAGACTGAGACAGAGGTCATGAGCAGGGGGGAAGGGTAGAGGGAGAAGCAGACTCCCCGCTGAGCAGGGAGCCCAACGCGGGGCTGGATGACACCGGGATCATGACCTGAGCCAAAGGCAGACGCTTAACCGACTGAGCCACCCAGGCGCCCCCACTATTAAGACGTTCTCAGGACGCCTGGGTGGCTCAGTCGGTTAAGCGTCTGCCTTCGGCTCAGGTCATGATCCCAGGGTCTTGGGATGGAGCCCCATGTTGGGCTCCCTGCTCAGCTGGGAGTCTCCTTCTCCCTTTGCCTCCCCGCCCAGCCTTGTGCTCTCTCTCACTCAAATAAATAAATAAAATCTAAAAAAAAAAAGACATGCTCAACTCCCTCCCATCCTGGGCTCCTTTTCACAACTGGCTGCAAAAGAATTTTATCTTGAGTGTAACACAGTCTTGGACCCAGTGAGCTCCAGTTCTGCTCCCCAGCCTGTGACAGGAATCCTGGCTTGTCCTTACTTGCAATTTTTACTTCTAGTCCCCTTCATTTACAAGAATACTTTAGCACAGAGTTTTGTTTGCTGTTCATTCCAGCCACTGCAGAAAGACAATGACCGATATACCCTCCATTGATCTGCGGCAAGAGGAAATTTCTGAATGATTCCCCCCCCCCCCCAGCTTGCCATGCTCCACTGGGCCTCAAACACAAAACATCAGATCCTAGCAGTTGGGCTTTCAAACAAACCAATTTTTAAAAAAATGAATGTGGCTTACCCCAACAAGTCTGACATTCCAGCCGATCAAAAGTACTTGTTTAGAAGAAATAAGTTTTGGAATGAGGTGGAAACAAGGCCTCTGAAATGCAGCTTGGCCTAAATAGCACCGCATTTCAGACTTTTCCTCCCCACTGCACATTCTTTATGGTGGAGAGGCCAGGGAGCCCGCAAGGTCCTGCCCGCCGAGCCCTCCTGGGCTGCAGGCTTCCCCTCCCCCACAGCCGAGGCCCTTAGCCAGGGGCCCGGCATCTGGGAGAACTCTGAAACTGTTGCCCATCCCCGTTGGCAGCCAAGCACCAAAACGCTCCAGTTAACACCAGCGCAATCACGGCTAACGTGAAACAGCTGCCCGAGGCCCCGCGGGCTCCAGACCGACCCCCCCCACCAGCCGGCCCGCCCGGCTCAGCTGGGAGGCGCAGGAGACCCAGCAGAGGGGTGCAAGCAGTGGATGATAGGGCCCAGCTGTGGTAGATAAGAAAACAAACTATTGCTAAATCTTTTACCTACTTTGGAAAAAAGTGTCTGAACTGGGGGGTGGGACGTGGGGGTAGGTAGGCGGGGAGGAGGGAGAAGGGAAAAACAGGAATTGATTTATGAACCTGACTTTGAAGTCTTGAAAGTGACGGTAGGAAGAAAACAAAAAGCAAAACCAAAAACCAAAAAACCGTACCAAGGTTTTGTTCAACTGTGTGCGAACCGGCAGACAAATTGGTGCCGTTTCTTTTTTTCTTCCTTCTTCTAGAGGCCTGGGCTGCAATTTGCTTTCTGGCCACTTACAGTCGCCTGAAGCAGACACTAATCCTTTTGCATAAAAAACGTGTGCACTCACTCCCAGAGGAAGCTGTCCGCATAAACACACATTACCCAGATATAAGTTTGACCTGTTCCATCTTCCTCCTCTTTCCTTCCTCTTCGGACAAGGACACAACCAGGCTTCCCAAAGTGCAGGCAAAACTCTGCTTCCTCAGCCCGAGAGAGGCTGGGCCTAACCCCACCGCCTCCTCTTCCGCAGTGGAACACTCTAGGGGCCTGCAGGCCTGGGGCTGGCCATACCCTCCCGCATTCCCCACCCTAGCCCTGGCCGCTCCGTTCCCTGCGCGTCCCAGCAAAAAAGAAAAAAAATAAAAAAAAAATCGGACCTTCAGCTGCCACCGCAGACACGTGACCCATTTGGTGACTCACAGGCGGGCCACACCCCTTCAGGCCTTCAGCCAGGGCCTGCCACCAGCCAGCCAGCCAACACAGGGATGCATCTTATTACCAAGGGGAACAGCTAACTAATGCCCTTGACAGTCCAAATAATTACTTCAGCTGAAGAACTTGCTATAAAATATAGGGGCAGGCCATTCTGAACCCGGCCTGTGCCAGCTCCCAAAATCTTAGCCCCCCAACCCCTCCGAGGCCTGGGCGATGCCTGACAAGGTGGTGGTAAGCGGAAACACTCGGATGTTCCAGTTTGGGAAAAAAAAAAAGCAAGCATCTTACACATTAATACCTTTTTTCCCAAAAATTTTATTGGGGGAAAACTACAAAACATTTACAGTACAATGTTTACAGTCACAATTTGTAGTGAACTGATTCCCCAAAATATATTACAACTCAAGTTGACTTATCTTGTTACATTCAAAATCCTACTTCTGTCAAAGTAGTCCAGAGTACATACATACATAGTGCTCCAACTGTACCTACGTACGCACTAAGCTACTGCTCATTCATCCGCTGTCCAGGAAAGCATTCCTGCCCTTCTACACACGCAAAAAAAAACAAAAGTACAAGTTTTGGAATTTTCTGTAATGAAACAAGGCATATTCATGTACTACATACCATTTTTTAGCACTAAGAGGTGGCCTCTTCACTTTAGATCTATATAAGAAAGTGGTAAATATCTTTTCCTTTTGTGCAGTTGAACCCATCCTACATTCAAATTCTCTCAAGGACTAATAGAAAAATACTTATTTGGTTGAGGAAGATTTAAGGCAAGTTCTGGCCCTTCCAAAGGCACTGTGAGACTAACCCCCCACCCCATTATTGCTACATAGGTCTTTATACGCAGAGTAGGTCACAGAATTGGTGGAACAACAAAGCTTTTTCTTGTTTAAAAAAAAGTTGGAATGAGAAAAGCATGCCACATTGAAGCCTGATTGCAAAGTATGTGGTCAACTTTTTTTTTCATTAAAGTTGGATGGGCTACAACCATTATACATTCTAAGAAAACTCATTAAGATATTCCTCAAACTACTTCCACAGCATCAGGATTGATTTCTGTAAAGAAATCATGCAATCTTTCAAAATTTACGTAAACAAGGAAAGAAATTAATGAAATAAATATTACATACAATCTCTTAAATTAAGATTTTTTTACTCATTTACAATAAAATAACCAAGTGAAGTTACAAAAGGCATATATTACTGTGAAAAGAACATACACTCCACATTTTGCCGATTAATAATGGCAATCATAATTTAACATAATAAAAGAATATATATCTATTGCTTTTCATCATACTTGATAAATACAGTATGAACAAAAATTTCAATGTATACTTTTCACAAGATAATAAATAAGTTAAATAGTTTTTTCATATTGAGTTGTGGTGCAGTGGTGCGAAATCAACTCAAAACAGCTAAAAATTCAGCAGTTATTCCCCCCAACGATTAGGAACTAAGCTCTGCCCAAGGCTTCCAGAAAAGAGCAGACAAAATGGTTCTAAAATTAAACATCCACTAAGTGGTGGCAATAACACCAGTAACCAGTAGGAAACTTTGGAATGCAGGTGGGGTTTTTTTTGTTTTTTTTTTTCCCAGACGTAAATAACTTTGTGTCAAACAAAAACCTATGGAGCTGAAGACTACAATCAAGGCATATTCCTGGTACAATATTGGATTCCAGAAGCTTAGAGGTTTAGCAAGGTGGTGGCTGGCTGGCTTGTTTACACTGGTCTGAGACAAACGACAATTAGGAACTTCTCTCGAGATAAGAGTTCCCACATCTGGACTGTAACTAATGCTTTTCAAGTGAAGATATGGAATGGTGGTTGGTAGCTGCTGGTGCTGGGTTGATTTTTTTCCCCTAAAGTCCCAAACTCCTAGGAGACCTAAAGAAGTTTTAAGTGTTTGGTTTTTTTGTTCTGTTCGCATCACAACTGCCCTGTTGTGAAAATTTTGTTCATCAATACAAAAGTTCGTTGGCTTTTTTTGCTCAACAAGAATGAAACTTCGTAATAATAATAAAAATAATTAAAAAAAACCAAAAAACAAAAAAGAGGAAACCGAAAGGGGAGGGGTGGGGGCCCCTCCCGGCACACAAGTTCGAGTCCAAGTGCTCGGTGCGGCCCGCAGTCTGCTCGTGGCCTGTCACCCCCCCCCGACCGACTCCCGTGCCCCTCCCCGCCCCTAACAGGACTCCAGATGGCAGGGGCGCCCTCCAACAGCCCCAGAACGGCCTTCCCTTCCTCCTCCGCGCTGGCGCCCTCTTGCCGCCTCAGTCGTCGGAGATGGACAGGCGGCTGAAGATGGGCAGGCGGCGGCCGGGGTCGAGGCTGGGGGACTCGGAGCCGCTGAGGCTGCCCGAGCTCAGGGAGCCGCTCAAGTAGCTGTCGCGGTCCGACAGCGAGTCCGGGGGGCTAGGGGGCGCGTCGAACACGGGCGACTCGGACAGGCGGCGCGGCAGCTGGAAGCTGAAGGGCGGCGAGGGCGGCGCGGCGGCACTGGCAGGGAGGGGCGCGCTGGGCGGCGCCGGGGGCTGCGCGGGGGGCACCAGGCCCTGCTGCTGCTGGCTGCGATAGTACGCGGCGGCCACGGCGGCGAAGCTGTGGGTCTGGATGGCGAGCGGCGTGATGAGGCTGCTCAGCTCCGGGCCGAACGCAAAGGCGTTGTTGGCGCACGAGGCCGACGAGCAGGCCGCGCACTGGGCGCCCGGCGCGAGCAGGTCCTCGGCGCCCCCGGTGCCGTACAGCAGGGCCGCGGCGGCCGCAGCCGCTGCCGAGGCACAGCACGTCGGGGCGCCCGAGGGCGTGGAGGCCGCGGAGGCCGACGAGCAGGACGAAGCGGACGAGGAGCAGGACGAGGCCGAGGAGCAAGAGGGCGGCGGCGGCGGCGTGCGCGACGTGGGGCTGTCGAGCAGCAGCGGCGACTCGAGGCCCCCCGGGGGCTGGTGGTGGCCCGACGGGAAGCCCGAGAAGCTAAGGCTGTGATGCAGCTTGGGCCGCGGCTCCCGGGGGAAGCCCAGGTGCAGCGCGTCCCGCGCGCTGAAGGCGCGCAGGTCCCCGGAGGCGCCCCCCGACGGCGCGGGCCGCCGCTCGTCGGCGTTGTGGATGAAGTGGCAGCGCGGCCCGTAGGGGCAGAAGCCGATGGTGTGGAAGGTGCGGCACAGCTCCGTCTTGTACTTGGGGTGCCGGGTCAGGCTGCGCAGCTCGTGGAAGCCGTGCGCGAACTGGCACTTCTCGCCGTACTTGCACGTGCCGCTCTCCTCAAAGGGCCGGCAGAGCTCAGTCTTGTAGCGCGTCGAGTTGATCTGCGAGCCTCCGCCCCCCTTCTGCTGCTGCTGCTGCTGCTGCTGCAGGTGCAAGAGGTGCTGGCTGCGCTCGCCGTTCTCGCTGAACGAACGGTCCCGAAATTTGTTCTCCTTGTTCAGCAGGGCTGTGCCGCCGCCCCCTGACGGCTCCTTGAGGGTGCCGTAGGAGGCCGGGCCGCCCGCCGCCCCGCTGCCGCAGCTGCTGCCGTTAGCCGCGCCCGGGAACTTGGGCGAGCAGCTGCCGGGGCTAGGCGCGGGGTGGGCGAGTGCGTGCAGGTTGCTGGCCGAGTGCCTTCGGAGAAAGCCCGGCGTGAAGCCCGAGCTAGGGGCGGCGGCCACGGGCGTCCCCACCGCCTTCTTGTCCAGCATGTTCAGATTGAGGTTGGCCAGGGATTTCTCCGTCTGCCAAAAGGAGGGGGGCGAGGACGGGATGAAATATGGGAAGGGAGGGATGAGTTGGGGCGAGTTGCAGAGGAACTTCAGCCTTCTGATTCTTCTTCCTTCTCGCAGATTTCGATTCGGCCCCCACCCTCCACCCGTACACGCGCAAAAGAAGCAAGTTCGCGTTGGGAGGAGCCGACTCCCACCCCAGGCCGCGGTCGGTTTCGACATGTGATCCTCAAGCCCGTGGGCCGCCAGCCTGGGCGGCGCAAACCCCGTCCGGGAAGCCCCGGGCAGCGTGGCCGCGGTCGGCGCCGGAGAAACTAAACAGCGACAGCGGCTCCCTCCTGCCCTTCCTCCCTGCTCCTTCTCCCCGCCCACAAAGCACGAGCACACACTACAGCAAACTCCAGGACTTTTCCCGACCCCAAAGTCAAGGTGGGGAGGGGTGCCCCCAAAGCGGAGGGCAGAAGCAAAGTCTGAAAACTCGAGGGGCTTCCTGCCTGCCCGCCTTCCTCCCTCCTTGTTCCCTCGCGTACCTTGCACAAGAAGTCGATATCGTAGAAGGCGGACAGAAGCGTGGTCGACATGTTTCTGGATCGTGTAATGGTCGGACTTGCAGGCAGGGAGGTCCGCAGGAGCCCTCGGGGCGGTACGGCCGGGCTCGAGCCACGACGAATAACGGGTGACCGGCGGGGGAGGGACCGAAAGTTTGCCGGGGGACGAGACTAGAGGGAGAGGGAAGCAGCGTGGACTGGTTTGAGGGTGCCCGGGAGTGCGGAGCGGGGGGGAAAAAGGAGAGAGAAGCAGAGAGCGCGCCTCCGCGCCCCGGGGTGCCCGGCCCGCCCCCCCCCCGCGCGGAGCCGACGACAGCTCGCGGACTGCTGGAACTCCGCGGCCCGCGAGCGCGCGCCCTATATAGAGCCCGGGAGCGCGGCAGCGGCGGGGCGGGCGTGCCGGGGGAGGGGACAGAACGCTGACCCCGCCGGGGTCTCCAGGCAACGCCGCCCGCCGGCTCGCGTACGTCAAGCGCCTTCGTGGCCTCCCATTGGCCGCCGCCAATTTTTTTTTCCTCCGGGGGAGGGGGCGGGAGGCCTTGGGGCGGGGCAGGGTGCCCGAGCGCCCGCGGCGGCGTGGAGTTCGTTCCTGTTGGGTGCTGCCGGGTGGCGGCGGGAAGATAAGGCTCCCCTCCTTTGGGGTTGCACTGTTGGAAATCCCCTGCACGTTTAACGTGGCCAGGGTTCTGCAGCTCTGGACGTGTCTCTCCCCGTCCGATCCTGCTAGGCGAAATTGCGGAGCTTTAATCTACTCTCGGTTCTAGACTGGGCGCGGGAATTGCAAAATGCGAGAATATTGCAACCGTCCGCGCGGTCCGGCTGCCTTGCAAAGAGTGCTCCGGCCGGGGGGCGGGGGCTCAGGGCCTGCGTCCGGTGGGTGGTGGCTCCATCCCGACTGCACGTGGAGACGCGGTGGGGGTGGGGGCGGGAGTGGCCACGCGGCCGCGGCAGTCTCGCTCGGAGGAGCCTGGGCCCGTTTCTCCGCCCCCCTCCCCGCCCAGGCTGCAGTAAACAGGGCTTCAGCGCCGGGGCCTGCCGGGCTGGGCTGAGTGTCTGAGGACAAGGCGCTGGCTCTGCTAATCACATCACAAGACCTTGAGCCAGGGCCAAAGGCGCGGAGTGGCGCGGAGCATCCCGGGCGGGGGAGCGGGCTGGGAGGACGGGAGGAAAGGCCGGGAGAGCTGCGCAAGCATGGAGGCGACTTCCCGCCACCCCGTTCTTCCGCTGATCGGCCCGGCCTTCCCCAACCCTCCCGGGGGATGGGGTGCAGCTGCCGGCTGAGGCTCCCCGCCCGCCGCAGCCTTCCCCCGGCGCGCCCTCCAGGCCCCTTCTCTCGCCGGCCGTTGGGGGCGCCGCGCCCTGCTTTAGTTCGTTGTGGGCCGCAGGCTGTGGCTGAGGCCGGCCAGCGGCCAGGTAGGGCTGGGCACCGAGGACGCTCAAGGTGGGCTCGCCCCCTCCCCCCCCGCCAGTCTCACACCCCAAAAAGCCTGCACTGGGAAATGCCTTCGCCAACGAGTGCCCTCCGGGTATGGGGCAGACACCCCCCCCCTAGCGCCCAGTTAGGCTAAAGCGGCTGACACCCCGGTTCGGGCAGATCTGGGGTCTGGTCCAGGACACTTAATCACTCCGCGTTTAAACACATGATGCCAAAAAGCTGGAGCGGGTCCGTGATCGCGCACACCTGGTGGCCTAGGCTGCAATTGTGCCTCAGTTGGAAGGCTCAGTTCCCTCTAGGGAAGGAAACAACCCACGCCCCTTTCCAAAATTGATCTTATTTCTTGCTGTTTCCTCGTGGTCATTTCCATTCGCTAACCTGGAAGGGACGAGCCAGGCCTGTCACTCGTGGAACTGACTCCTCAGAGCTCAGTTTGCATGCAGTTCCCCCTGCTGAAACTCCCCACACATCCACTCCCCAGGGAGCGGGAGTCCGCATAGGGTTGCAAGGACTTGAGGATCAGAAACACAGGGCTGGAGTTCAGGCCCTGCCCCTTCCAAGCCATGTGACCCTGGGCAAATCCCGATCTCTTTGGTACTTGGGTTTCCTTGTAAAACTAAGATAATTCCCGCTTTACTCGTCTCTCACCTTTGTCAAGGCACAAATGAGTTATCTGTTAAGGTGTGTAAAAGATGAACAAGCATAACCCTTATTATTTATTAAAACAAGTTGACAAGGCATAAAAACGGAGACAGCCAGGTCTCTGAGGGGCTGTGGCCAGATGGGTAGAGATCCACAGAATCATGCCTGCAGACCTGAGGGGCACCGAATCTTGGACCCTCTGGCTTGGAGCCAAGGCCAGTGACCTCAGGAGAGGTGACTCTTTGGATCCCGGTGATTGCACCACCCAGCCCTACACTGGCCCCCAGACAGCGCCAGGCAATGGTGGCTGGCACAGCCTGCAATAGCCAAGAACCCCAACTGTTCTGTTTTGTTCTTTGTTGAAATGACCCCAAACACAGGAGTTTGAGGGTAGCCCTGACAGCAGTATTCTAAGATTCCCCTGGAAATGCATCAGGCAAGTGTGAAACAGCCATTTCCTTAGCCACTGCTATTGTAGGTCAGTAACAAGATTTCAGATTCAAAACCAGGAGAAACATCTGTCCCTCCTGTCCTCCCAGGCCGGCCACAGCCAGCCAACATCAGAGTCTGGGGTAATTACCAGTCGGCAGCCATGAGAACACCCACTTTGCAGGCTGGGTAGAAGGATCCTGGAGATAACGTAACAAATATGCTATGCGACATGCTTTGGTACAGAGTACCCACTGGGAGAAAGTATTTTTATTGTTACGTAATGGCTTTTATTTCATCTTAAGTGGAGAAAAAAGGAATGCTGGTCTTTTCCAGTGAGCTGGGCTTTGCTGAGGCCAGTTTCATAGTTACTGAACCATGGTCATCACTGCATCATGCCAATGATTCCCTGACTTCTCACCCAGTTAGGTCTTCTCAGAACAAAAAGAAATGTTAGACTGGCAACTTTCCATCATGTGTGGGCTACAGAGATGCCCAACCAGGTAATTAATTCAGGATCACAAAAAAAAACCCAAAAAACACCACATTTTGAGCTGAATAGTGCAAAACCACCCAGGGCATTTCCTGTTTTCTTTAGGACAAAACGTTGGACTTCTAAGTTCACTTCATTCCCTGCCTTTTCCTATGGGCCCTTTCTCTATACTTCCAGTACGGTTGTGTTTTTAGTGGTAGGTGGTTTTCTTTTAAAGAGAAGCAATTTTGAAACACGAGCCTTTCTGCAGTAAGAAATTTTATCAAACCCTCTCTCCTCTAAACTGCCCCTTTAACATAATTCCAAACTGACTGCTCACCTGAGAAGTATTTAAAAATATTTACAGCCCCTAAAAGCTGGACCAACTTTACATATTACTACCAAAATGGCTTTTCTGATAATCAGGATGAAAAATGAATATGGATGAGGCTATGACCAATCCAAACTATGAATTTCAAGATAGCTGTCTGCAGGTAACGCTTATTCTGAAATTTTAAGTAGAAAATGGCAAGCCAAGGAAAGGCAGGGCCAGCAGCAAAATGTATGCAAGAGCGACACCTGCTGGGTATCAGAGGAAGAGGGCTGGGCCGGGCTTCCAAAAGGCAGAAAACCCGTGGGGTGTCTAGATTCAAACACTGAAGTGAATAAATGTGTTTTCGGACATCTTAAATGAGAATCTTGTTATTGCCACCAAGAAAATGACAGTAAACATTGTAGGAATCGAATAAATCATTTATTCTGGCTTTCCCTTCTCTGGGCTTCCTTTTAACAGCCAAGGGTCTATGCTTTCAGTGGGTGGCAAAATCAGGTTTCCTAGCATTAGCCCAAACACTTTTGGTGGCTAGGAGCTCTTTTAATAATTCGGATGGCATGTGCAGGTCGCCACAGGACTTGCACACGTAGATAGTAAAAACAAAACTATTTCTATGCAGTTGATCTCTAATTCTCCCAGGATCCAACATTCGGAACCTACTTTTGCCTTAGCTAAAATGGAATAAAATTTGGAATTCTGATCCAGTGGGCTGTTTGCCAACTAATCCAGCTCTTCAATCCAGTGGAAGAAAGAGAAAATCATGAGTTACAATCCAGTTTAGTACAGTCAGTTCACAGAAAATGCTGGCTGGCTATGGCTGGATGTTGGAGGTTGTGGAGGAAGAAAAAGGCGAATTCAGGTCTGCAGGTGGCCTGCACCTGGGAACAGAGTCAATATTCAATGTGGTAGCCTCACTTCCTACAGTAGCTGCAATAAACCGGGCTGCTCTGAATGGGTGAACTGAAGAAAAATTCCTCTGTGGGAAGGGACAGAAGACTAGACTCACGAAGGGAAGAAAATATTTGAATTTATGTTCAACACGTTCCCTGCAGATGGGAATGGGGGAAGAGTCCCACCCCACCCCCAAAAGTCCTCTTTCTTCAACAAGCCGTTTCTTTTCTTACAAGAGTGAACTGATTCGCTTCTGCAGGAGAGTCGGAAGCACCGAGAATGGGGGTGTCTTCCCTTTCCTTTCCTTCCAAAAGGGCCAGCAGCCTCAGGCAAGCCGAAGTCCTCTCCTCCTGAATGCGCAGTCTCGTGAATTCCACTGTCTTCAAAAATTCAGCAGCTGGTGGTAGCTCTCTGAAGAGCTGGGAGAGGAGGTGGCCCTGCTCTGACGCTGTTCTGTGAAGATGGTGGAGGCTTTGGGGGCTGAGGGCATTGCAGCTGGACTTGGAGAGGAGCTGGAAGAGGTGCTCAGAGAGGTATTTCACGAAGATTAGGGTCTCAGCCCAAAAGTTGACCTCTGCTTTTTCAAACAGGTAGTCTTCCACCTAAATCAAATGACAAGGCCCAAAGTCAACGTTACAGGGGATGTTGACAAGCTCCCATCCAGATCAGAGTCCTGCCAGACATGGAGGACATATGTCCCCCTCCTCCTCCCAAGGGAGGGCCCACTCTTGCCTGTCAGCACCCACATACACTTGCCACTTGCAGCCTGGAAGGTCACCTTCTATTTTCATTTGCTGTACTTCTCTACCAGGCAGGAATTTTCTTTCCCAGACTTAACATGACCTTTGATAAAGATGTGTTTGTGGTTCCAAGCCAAGATATTTTGGGGGCCTGCTGTTGAAAGGGAACCTCAACATGGGAGTGGCCCCCTAGACCCAAAGGTGCATCTAGAAATCAGAGGGTGTGAGCAGGGAGGAAGAGAAATCTCAGCAGCAGAACAAAGAGCAAAGGATTACCAAACATGACACCCTACTCTCTGAGTATGAAACCAAATTTCTATAATGCTGGGGATTTTCAAGGTTATTTTATAACAGACACTTTATCTTGTCTCCAAATTTCCCATAAACAGGCTGCTTTTTGAACTCTTGGCCTGTTGGGTGTGTCAAGAGGGCCAGCTGACTCAGACACTGGTGGATGGATACAAATTTCAGTTGACAAGATGCTTTTGCTGCTGGTCTTGGTCCTCAGTTTCCCTATCTGTTGACTCACCTGGAGGGGGCTAATAGTTTTCTCTAAGCAGCAAATACCGTGGAAGGATCCTGATTCTCTGGGAATGTTTCACCTTCAGACCTAACCATGGGGAGCCCCTAGCTCTTCCAATGTGGACTAATAAGCATTCTCCATAATTAAACCCTCAACTTCCAAGGGGCCTCTTCCTTTCTTATTTTTTTTTCTATTGAGGTATAACTGACATACAATATTATACTAGTCTCAGGTGTACAACATTTGTATCCATTGTGAAATGATCACCACACTAAGTCTTGTTACCATCTGTCACCCTACAAAGTTAATATAATCTTATTGACTATATTCCACATGCTATACATTAATCCCCATGACTTATTCATTTTGTAACTGGGAGTCTGTGCTTCTTGATACCCTTTACCCATTTCACACCACCTTAACCCCCCTCCCCTCCACCAACTGCCAATCTCTTCTCTGTATGAGTGTTTGGTTTGGTTTTGCTTGTTTGTTTTTTAGACTCCACATATTAAGTGAAATCAGGTGGTATTTGTCTTTCTCTGACTTATTTCTCTTAGTATAATACCTTTGAGTTCTGTGTTGTCTCAAATGGCAACATTACATTCTTTTTCATGGCTGAGTAATATTCCCGTGTGTGTGTGTGTGTGTGTGTGTGTATAAAACACATTATATATATATATAACACATTATATATATATAAAAACACATTATACATATAAAACACATAATATACATACAATGCATGCATGTGTACACACACACACACACACACACACACCATTATCTATTCATCCATTGAAGGACACGTTTAGGTTGTTTCCATATTGTGGTTTTTTGTAATAGCCATATCGTGGCTATTGTAAATAATCCTGCAGTGAACACAGTGGTGCACTGTATCGTTTCAAATTAGTGTTTCCATTTTCTTTGGATAGATACTCAGCAGTGAAATTGCTAGATCATGTGGTAGTTCTATTTTTAATTTTATGGGAACCTCCATACTGTTTTCCATAGTGGCTGCACAGATTTACCTTCCCACCAACAGGGCATGAGAGTTCTCCTTCCTCCACATCCTCACCAACACTTATTTCTTGTCTTTTTGATACTAGCCATTCTGACTGGTGTTAGGTGATAACTCATTGTGGCTTTGATTTGCATTTCCCTGATGATTAGTGATGTTGAGCATCTTTTCAGGTACCTGTTGGCCACCTGTATGTCTACTTTGGGAAAATGTTTATTCAGATCCTCTGCCCATTTTTTTTCCCTCTGCCCATTTTTAAATCAGATTTCTTTGTTTTTAATGAGTTGTATGAGTTCTTTATATTTTTTTGGATATTAACCCCTTATTGGACATATAAATCATAAGCAAATATCTTCTCCCATTAGGTAGGTTCTGTTTTCATTTTGTTGATGGTTTCCTTCACTGCGCAGAAGCTTTTTAGTTTGATTTAGTCGCAGTTGTTTACTTTTGCTTTATTTCCCTTGCCTTTGGAGTCAGATTCACAAAAACATCACTAAGACTGACATCAAGGAGCTTACCATCTGTGTTTTCTTTTAGAAGTTTTATAGTTTCAGGTCTTACATTCAGGTCTTTAATTCATTTTGAGTTAATTTTTGTATATGGCATAAGAAAATGGTCCAGTTTCATTCTTTTGCATGTAGCTGTCCAGTTTTCCCAATATCATTTATTGAAGAGACTATCCATTCCTCATTGTATATTCTTGCCTCCTTTGTCAAAAATTAATTGACCATATATATATATACATGGGTTTATTTCTGGGCTCTCTATTCTGTTCCACTGATCTATATGTCTGTTTTTGTGCCATTGCCATACTGTTTTGATTACCATAGCTTTGTAGTATAGTTTGAAGTCAAGGCACATAATACCTCTGGCTTTGTTCTTCTTTCTCAAGACTGTTTTGACTGTTTGGGGTCTTTGGTGGTTCCCTATAAATTTTAGAATACATGTTCTAGTTCTGTGAAAAATACCATTGGAATTTTGATGGGGTTTACATTGAATCTGTAGACTGCTTTGGGCAGATGGATATTTTAACAATATTAATTCTTCCAATCCAAGAGCATGGAATATCTTTCCATTTATTTGTGTCTTCTTTAATTTCTTTCATCAATACCTTATAGTTTAATAAGGTCTTTTACCTCCTTCATTAAATGTATTCC
Organism: Neomonachus schauinslandi; assembly: GCF_002201575.2. Lineage (NCBI taxonomy): Eukaryota > Metazoa > Chordata > Mammalia > Carnivora > Phocidae > Neomonachus > Neomonachus schauinslandi. Next base: position 75,470,070 of record NC_058412.1, on the reverse strand, counting down.
TAGGTGTGTATATATATATATAATGCAATTGTAGATGGGACTGTTTTCTTGATTTCTCTTTCTGATAGTTTGTTATTAGTGTATAGAAATGCAACAGATTTTTGTACATTGATTTTGTATCCTGCAACTTTACTGAATTCATTTACTAATTATAAAAGTTTTTGTGGTGGAGTCTTTAGGGTTTTCTATATATAGTGTCATGTCATCTGCAAACAGTGACAATTTTACTTCTTCCTTTCCAATTTAAATGCCTTTTATTTCTTTTTCTTGCGTAATTGCTGTGGCTAGCATTTCCAGGACTTTGTTGCATAAAAGTGGTGAGAGTGGGCATCTTTGTCTTGTTCCTGATCTTAGAGGAAAGGCTTTCAGCTTTTATCCATTGAGTATTTTCAGCTTTTTTCCATTGGGTTTGTCATATATGGTTTTCATTATATTAAGATATGTACCTTCTGTACCCACTTCGTTGAGGGTTTTGTTTTGTTTTGTTTTTACCATAAATGGATGTTGAATTTTGTCAAATGCTTTTCTGCATCTATTGAAATGATCATGATTGTTATCTTTTATTTTGTTAATATTGTATATCACATTGACTGATTTGTAGATGTTGAATTACCCTTGCATCCCTGGAATAAAGCCCACTGGATTATGGTATATGATACTTTTAGTGTGTTGTTGAACTCCATTTGCTAATAGTTGAGGATTTTGCATCTATGTTCATCAGGGATATTGGCCTATAATTTTCTTTCATTCTTTTTTTTTGTTGTTGTGTCCTTATCTGGTTTTGGTATCAGGGTAATGCTGGCCTTGTAAAATGAGTTTGGAAGCAGTCCCTCCTCTTCAATTTTTTGGAAGAGTTTGAAAGGGTAGGTATTAAATCCTTGAATGTTTGGTAGAATTTACTGGTGAAGCCATCTGGTCTTGGATTTCTGTTTGTGGGGGGGGCTTCCCCCCCTTTTATTTTTTATTTTTTCTTCACTGGTCTATTCAGGTTTTCTATTTCTTTATGATTCAGTCTTGGAAGATTGCAAGTTTTTAGTAATTTATTCATTATTTTTCACTTGTCCAGTTTGTTGGCATATAATTGCTCACAGTAGTCTCTTTTTTTATCCTTCACAAATTTATTTCTCTCTAAATTCATTATAAATAAGAATTATCTTAGAAATACCTTCCAGTATTTCAGAAAAATGATTCGAACAAGAGTACTGTAGTAACATTCATCAAACCATTCATTCACTCATTATTTATTAAGTATCCACCATGAGCAAAGCACTGTGTTAAGTATTGGCAACACAAGGATAAATGAATAAACAGCCCCTGTCATCTCAAGGCTCAGTTTAACAGAGGAGAAAATATAAAGAAATTTCCCTAAAGCTTCAGTTTTATGAACCAGTTTTTAGAATCATAATTTTTTTTTTTAAGATTTTTATTTATTTGACAGAGAGAGACACAGCGAGAGAGGGAACCCAAGCAGGGGGAGAGGGAGAGGGAGAAGCAGACTCCTCGCTGAGCAGGGAGCCCGATGCGGGGCTCATGACCTGAGCTGAAGGCAGACGCTTAACGACTGAGCCACCCAGGCGCCCTGAATCATAATATTTTTTAAAAAGGTGTTTCTCCATAACCTTTACACAAAAACACACAATAATTGCTGGTCAACTACATTCAGTGACCAAGTGGGTAGGTCTATGGAAGAGTGGTTTTCACACTACAAGTTGTAATGTTTAAGAGGTCATGAAATCAGGGCGCCTGGGTGGCTCAGTCATTAAGCGTCTGCCTTTGGCTCAGGTCATGGTCCCAGGGTCCTGGGATTGAGTCCTACATCAGGCTCCCTGCTCAGCGGGAAGCCTGCTTCTCCCTCTCCCACCGCCCCCTGCTTGCGTTCCCTCTCTCGCTGTGTTTCTGTCAAATAAATAAAATCTTAAAAAAAAAAAAAGAGGTAATGAAATCAATATGGATTACAACCAGTTAAAAATAATAAAATACAATGGTTCCGAAACATCGGCACCATGTGTTATAAAGTATTATTTAGTGAAATGTTTGTTTCAGAAGTACAGAGTGAGAGGGAAGTGCTTCCCTGTCTTCCTACATATACCTCTCATCTCCCTTCCACCTGCCCCAAGACACATTCTTAGCACATCCAATTCACAACAGTCTCTTATGATCCTTTGTATTTCTGTGGTATCAGTTGTAACCTCTCCTCTTTCCTTTCTGATTTTATTTATTTGAGCCCTCTCTTTTTCTTGGTCAGTCTAGCTAAAGGTTTGTCTATCTTGTTTATCTTTTCAAAGAACCAGCTTTTAGTTTTATTGATGTTTTCCATTGTCTTTTTAGTCTCTATTTCATTTATTTCCACTCTTATCTTTATTATTTCCTTCCTCCTCCTAATTTTGGGTTTTGTTTGTTCTTCTTTTTCTGGTCCCTTGAGCTGTAAAGTTAGGTTGTTTATTTGAGATCTTTCTTGTTTCTTGATAATAGGCATTTATCACTTGAACTTCCCTCTTACAACCCCTTTTTCTACATCCCATAGATTTTGTTATATTGTGTTTCTGTTTTCATTTGTTTCTAGGTGTTTTAATTTCTCCTTTGATTTCTTCTATGACCCAACAATTGTTCAGTAACATGTTGTTTAATTTCCATGTATTTGTAGTTTTTCCAGTTTTATTCTTGTAATTGATTTCTAGTTTTATACTATTGTGGTCAGAAAAGACGCCTGACATGATTTTTATCTTGTATTTATTGAGACTTGTTTTGTGGCCTAACATGTGATCCTAGAGAATGTTCCATGTGCATCTGAGAAGAATGTGTATTCTCCTGCTTTGGATGGGACGTTCTGTATATACCTATTAAAGTCTATGTGGTCTAATGTATTGTTTAAGGCCAACATTTCCTTATTAATTTTGTTTGGATGACCTATCCACTGATGTAAGTGGGATGTTAAAGTCCCCTACTATTATTTTTTATTTATTTATTTAAAGATTTTATTTATTTATTTGAGAGAGAGAATGAGAGAGAGCACATGAGAGGGGGGAGGGTCAGAGGGAGAAGCAGACTCCCTGCCGAGCAGGGAGCCCGATGCGGGACTCGATCCAGGGACTCCAGGATCATGACCTGAGCCGAAGGCAGTCGCTTAACCAACTGAGCCACCCAGGCGCCCAGTCCCCTACTATTATTGCATTACTCATAATTTCTCCCTTTAGGTCAGTTATTATTTGCTCTATATATTTTGGTGCTCCTATTTTGGGTGTATAATATTTATAAATGTTATATATTCTTGCTGGATTGACTCTTTTATTAATATGGTCGCCCTCTTTCTCTTTTATTACAGTCTTCCTTCTAAAGTCTATTTTGTCTGATATGAGTCTAGCTACACCAGCTTTCTTTTTGTTTCCATCTGCATGGAATGTAATTCTCCATCCCTTCACTTTTGGGCTGCATGTATCCTTACTTCTGAAGTCTCTTGCAGGCAGTATACAGATGTATCTTTTTTTTTTTTTTAATCCATTTAGCCACTCTTATGTCTTTTGATTGGAGAATTAGTCCATTTACATTTAAAGTAATTATTGATAGGTATCTGCTTATTGACATTTTGTTAACTATTTGCTGGCTGTTTTGTAGGTCCTGTATGTTCCTTTCTTCTTCTTTTGTGGTTTGATGACTTTTTTTTTTTTTTAAGATTTTTTATTATTTATTTATTTGACAGAGAGAGACACAGCCAGAGAGGGAACACAAGCACGGGGAGTGGGAGAGGGAGAAGCAGGCTTCCTGCAGAGCAGGGAGCCCGATGCGGGGCTTGATCCCAGGACCCCGGGATCAGGACCTGAGCTGAAGGCAGACGCTTAACAACTGAGCCACCCAGGCGCACCTGGTTTGATGACTTTCTTTGTGTTTATATTCCTTTCTCATTTTCTTTGTGTATTTACATACATATTACATACATACATATTCTTTGTGTTTGCTGTGAGGTTCACATGTCATCCTATAACAGTCTATTTTAAGTTGATAGCAACTTAAATTTGAACATATCTCAGAGCTCTACATTTTTACTCCATTTTATATTTTTGATGTCACATTTTACATCTTTTTATGTTTCCCTTAATTATTGTAGTTTTAGTTCATTTTTTCTTTTAACCTTCAAAGTAGCTTTGGAAGTGATTAATCTACTACCTTTACTATATACTTACTTTTTCCAGTGGGATTTTTACTTTCATATGTTTTCTTCTTATTAATTAGTGCCATTTCTCGCTCTCTCTCTCTCTCTTTATTTTTTGGTGGGCAGCAAAGCAAGGTTTATTGAGCGATAGCAAAGTGATAGTACAAAGCTCCCAAGGAGGGAGGGGACCCGAGGGAGTTGCCACTGGAGTTTCTAAGTCTAGGGGTTTTTATGGGCTTGTTGGCAGGCTGTTTTAATCTGATTAACCCTCCCTGCACCTGTCATCCAATCAGATTTTTGTCACCTATCTATCATATGGGAAAAGGTGGAGGGTTCCTTCCAGGGTGGTGTAAAATCCTGTTAAGGGTGATTTCCTTAGGGCTGGGGGGTGGGGGGTGGGTGTGTGTGTGTGGCTTGTCCCTGCGTGCCTGCCTTCCAGCTATCCTTCATCATTCCCCTCTCTGAAGAGGTAACCCTAACTCCTGTTAGGAAGAAGGGTGACGACCGATCATAGCTACTTCCTGTTGGTCAGGGGCGTGGGATGGGGCGGCAGTCAGGGTTCCTTTCATCCCATCTTAATTAGTGCCATTTCTTTTCAACTTAAAGGAGTCCTTTAACATTTCTAAGCCCAGGTTAGTGGTGACGAACTCCTTTAGTTTTTGCTTGTCTGGGAAACTCTTCATTTCTCCTTCCATTCTGAATGATAACCTTGCCAGGTATAGTATTCTTGGTTGGAAGGTTCTGAGTATGTCATGCCCCTCCCTTCTGGCCTGCAAAATTACTGCTGAGAAATCTGCTGATAGCCTTACGGGGTTTCCCTTGTATGTAATAATTTGTTTTTCTCTTGCTGCTTTTAAAACTCTCTCTTTAATTTCTGACATTTTAACTATGATGTGTCTTGGTGTAGATCTCTTTAGGTTCATCTTCTTTGGAATTCTTTGGGCTTTCCTGGGCCTGGATTTCTGTTTCCTTTTCCAGCTAGGGAAGTTTTCAGCCATTGTTTCTTCAAATTAGTTTTCTGTCCCTTTCTCTCTTCTCCTTCTCGGACCCCTATGGTGTGAATGTCATTCCACCTGATGCTGTCCCATAGCTCTCTTAAGTTACCTTCATTTTTAAAATTTGCTTTCCTTTTTGCTGCTCTGTCTGGATGAGCTCCATTGCTTTGTCTTCCAGCTTGCTGATCCATTCTTCTGTTTCATCTAGTATGCTGTTGAGCCCTTCTAGTGTTTCTCAGTCCATTATTGTATTCTTTGGCTCTGTGCCTTCTATTTGGCACTTTCTTATATTTTCTCCTTGTTGAAGTTCTCACTGTGTTCATCCTTTCTTCTTCCAAGCTCAGTGAGCTTTTTTTTTTTTTAAGATTTTTAATCTATTTATTTGAGAGAGAGAAAGAGGGGGAGAGCACAAAGGGAGAGTGAGAGGGAGAAGCAGACTCCGCCCTGAGCAGGGAGCCCGATGTGGGACTCGATACCAGGACCCTGAGATCATGACCTGAGCCGAAGGCAGATGCTTAACCAGCTGAGGCACACAGACACTCCAGTGACCTTCTTTATGGCCATTACTTTGAATTCTTTACCAGGTAGATTCCTTATCTCCACATCATTAAGGTCTTTTTCTGAGGTTTTGTCTTTTCTTCCATTTGGAAGATATTTCTGTTTCCTCATTTTGCTTGACTCTGTGTTTGCTTCTATGTATTAGGCAAAGCAGCCACCTCTCTCAGTCTGGAAGGAGTGGGTGGCCTTGTGGGTGATGAAACTTCTCCTTCAACCTTGCTCCAGTTCTTGGTTGTCTCTTGAACCTTTCTGATTGTTTAAACCACCTGATTTATTCTTATTATGTCCCCATTGTTGAGGGTGTGCCAAGACCGGTCAGTGTTCCAAGGGGAGGAATCTCTTTAGCACCTGCTTTCAGGCTGATTGGAAGCCAGACCCTTTGGCAGCAGCTTTTAAAATATATATAGTACTGTGGGATGGCAACTGTAATCCTTGCTGGCCTCCAGACCAGGAGATCTAGAGGTGTACCCTGGGCAACTGTTGCAAAAATTGGGGCTCCAGATGAATGTATTAGCTTTTTTCTGGGAAGTCTCATGGAGCTTTAGCAAGGCCAAGGGGGCATGCAAGGATGTCACCTCCTGCTTATGTTCCCTAGGAACGCCTCCTGAGCCTCTAAATGTGTGGGAAACCTGAAGCCTGTCCCTCAGGCTGAAGTTCCAGGCTATGTAAACAGGCTTTTTTCCCATGAAGACTGGGGTTGTGTTTCAGTCTGCTGTCTGTGCAGTGCCCTGGGGGTGGTAGACTGCCAAGAACTGTATTCCTGATCACTACCTTCCTGTGGAGTTCAGGATGCCAGCTCCCTTGGCCACCAGGGCCAGGCAATCAAGGGGTGTCCTAGGTGTGGAACAGCCATGGCTGCTGGCTTTAGCTGGGCCGTCGGAGAGTGTAGGGGGTGGGGAATGCCCACCGGCTTCAGAAACCCAGGAGGCTCTTTCAAAGTCCTCTCCCCTGGTGATCTGAAGACTGGAACACCACTGGAACCCCAAAAGTCAGCTTGAGAGATGCCCCAGCACCCCCCAGCAGCATCTAGCAGGCTGCTGTGGTCATTTGGAGACTTTCCTAATCGGTTATTGATCCGTATGTGAGCATCCAAAGGACACTTTCAGTGGGCATGTGAAGCCTACGTAAGCCTGATTAGCTGCATCTTGTGGGTTCAGGCCACCAGCCTGATTCCACCGCCACTGCCCTGAGACCCTAGGATTACCTGATGTGTGCTTTCCACGCGGACCATGAAATCATCACTCTCTCCCAACAGCCATCCCAGCAGGACTGGGAGTCCAGGGGCCAGCTGGTCCCACTGCTGCAGCAGGTCACACAGCACAGCCAGGGCCAGAGGCAGTGCAATTGAAGCGTCCACCTGGCAGAAGGCAAATTCTGTGGAAACGAGAGAGAGGCGAGCGGTGAACGTGCTGCTCAGGGCCAGCCCAGGGAGGCTCTGCAGGACTTTGGCAACGGGAAGGTGCTCAGGTCAAATCATGGCCACCAGCCTGCGGGAGGCTGCTGGGATAGGCTCCTCAGAGGTTATAAATCCATTTCACTCTGCTGGAAGGAGTCAGAGGCCCAAACCCCACCATTTCCATGCCCCCCATCCCTGTGTGGTCAGAAGCAAGCCCACCTGCAAGATGAGACATTTAGCTCCTGTCAGCCCATCTAGTGTAACTGGAAGGATCTCAGGAAAGACCCAGTGTCTCCTCTGCAGGCCTGCCACAACGCCTGAGTTCTACTGGTTTGCCCCTCCCTCCGAAAGCAAATCCCGATGGCCACATGACACATAAACCTCTTACCATTTTAGAGCAGGGCATCAGCAAACTTTTTCTTAAAAGGTCAGAGAATAAATATTTTAGACTCTGGGGGTCTTCAAGTCTCTGTCACAACTCCTCAACTCTGCTGAAAGCAGCCACGGACAATACGGAAACTTTATTTATGTTCCAATAAAATTTGAATTTCATAGAGTTTTCACATGTCATAAAATATTCTTCTTTTGATTTTTTTCCAACCATTTACAAACATACAAACCCCTTGTAGTGCAGAAGCTGTACAAGAGCAGGGGGCAAACTGGATTTGACTCACATTTTGCTGCCCTCTGTCTTCTAATTTGTTTTTCAGACCCTCGTCTTTCTCGCTGGCTGGAAAAGGGTGCGGAGAGAGTAGAATGGGGTGCAGAAAAAGGAAGCAGGTATCTTGGGGAAACCATTGCTTACTTCATCATTTTGCCTTAGACAGTCCTAAATATGGGTTTGAAGAGAGGCTCTGGGTGTTGACACTTCCGCTAACAACCCAAGGCCTCCCACTCCCAACCTGCAGGAGGTCTGAGACACAGGACTGCAATACTTCCATAAAATGAACCTCTTTGGGTCCCTCCATGCACCAGGGCCTGTCTTTCGATGACCCACTTCTGTTGAGGCCTCATCATTCCCTAATCCCCATCTCCAACTCCAGCACATAGATCTGGCCCTGACTGCTGGCCCCCACAGAGACTTGCTCAGCACACAGGGAGAAGGCTCAGAGTCTGGACTGAAAGCTTGAGTTCTCAGGGTACTGAACTGGGCCAAGTAGGATGCCCCCCCTCCGCCCCCCGGGCCTATTAGGTGCCAGGCCCTAACCAAGTACTTTCTGTTCACTCCTTTGACATCCTATGGGTTGGGTATTGCCATCCCTACTTCACAGGTGAGGAACCCTGGGCTCAGATTAAGCTACTTGTATATAGTCACAGTGCTTTAAGTGGATATAAATAATCAGAATGGGCAAAATGTTTCATGGTGCCTGCAGAGCACAGATTTGGAGAATTAGCACCAAAATTCCAGACATATAGGTCTTCCCAGTGAGATAAGCAGGGCTGGTGACCCCGAAGCAGAGCCAGTATTACTACCTGGAGCCCACCCAGCAGAGCCTAGAATCATGGAAGCAGCCCCAAGACTGATGTCACCATCCCCAAATCAATCCCCCAGGACCCCTGCCCCTTGGTGCCTCTGCTCCCTGGAACCAGGATTTAACCCAGGCAACAGAGAAAGAAGACGGGGATGGGAGAGAAGCAGCGAGCAAATGTGCATTTCGGCTGTAGGTCTTGGACATGTGTTGGTCCAGCCTTTACCTACAATATAATCTCTATTTTTATCTCTACCTGACTCCTCTGTGTAGTTCTCAGGTGGTTTAGAATCTGTATGGGGAGGTGGTACAATTAATTAGCATCTTTCATACCTCAAAGAAATGAAAATATACATGAAGACCAGCATAGGATTAAACACGTAGCAGATGCTCAGCACATTCTCGTGTGTGGCTCCAGAAGTCATGAAATCTTTTCCTTTGCCCCCATCTTTATTCAGTTTGAACACTAACATAGGGACTGCCACAAAGAAAGCATTCACTAAATGGTTAACTAGGGTTACTGGTGATAATAATGAACACACTGGCCTATCTAACCCTTACTGCTCCCACATGAGCAGGGAGGTATCCTTATTTAACCAGTGAGGAAGCTATGCTCATGGGGAACGGATCCAAGTTTGTACAGTGAGAAGTGGCGGCAGTGAGCTCGGTCTGCCTCAGCCCAGAAGCTGCCCCTTCCCCACAGAGAGGCCATGGAGAAACAGCCCATGGAGGTGAGGAAGTCACACTGGGCTTTATTACTTTTATTCATGATGCCACCAGGAAGGCCTGCTGCACTTGCCCCACCTGACAGGACAGATGTCCCCCATCCTGTACCATTTTGTCATGAATTGTGCTTAGGAAGTGGCAGGAGAGTGACGGGCATGACAGAGGCACAGGGGAGTGTTGGTGTGATTTGGCTATAAGTGGATCCAGAGAAAATGAGAGCTGTCCAAATACTGACTCCGCCAGATGAAGAAGGAAGGGGAAAGAAGCTGGATGCGGGAGGGCAGAGAATTAGCTGGATGTAAATCTGCTTGAGGGACCAGATGTACCCCTCCAAGTTTCTTCTTTTATCACTTTGCCCTGAACTAGGACGGCTTGGCCAGAACAACCCAGATTGCTACTGGCCAAATGCCTTGGGAAGGGAGGCAGACGAATGGGAGAGGAGTTTTTTAGCTAACGATGCAAGCCAGCCAGGCTCTCACAGGCTCACCAGTCCATCAAGGAAACCAGAAAGCAAGTGACCAAGCAACCAGTGCATCTGAAGAATCTGCCACATGTCCAGAACAGCTGAACAATCTGGAAAAACACACAGAACTGGAACTCACACTTCCTGACTTTAAAACTTACTACAAAGCTACAGTAATGCAGACAGTGTGGTGCTGGCAAAGGACAGATATACAGACCAATGGAATAGAACTGAGATTCCAGAAATAAACCCTCATACTTACATTCCATTGATTTTTTTTTTTTTTGGTGACAAGAGTGCCAAAACAATGGTAGGGAAAAAACAGTTTTTTCAGCCAGTGGAGCTGGGACACCTGGGTATCCATCCACAGGCAAAAGAATGAAGTTGGACCTACCTCAGAGCATATACAAAAATGGACTCAAAATGGATCAAAGGCCTACATTTAAGAGCTAAAACTATGAAACACACAGAAGAAAATACAGAAGTGAAGCTTTGTGATCTTGGATTAGGCAATGGTTTCTTAAATAAGACATCAAAAGCCCAAGCAACAAAAAGAAAGGTTAGACTTCATCAGAATTGCAAACGTTTGTGCCCCAAAGGATATCATTAATAAAGCGAAGACAACTCATAGAGATGGAGCATACATCTGCAAATCCCATATCTGACAAGGGACGTATATTTAGAATACATAAAGCACTCTGAAAACGAATAAAAAGATAACCCAATGAACACATGTGCAAAGGATCTGAATAGACATTTCTCCAGAGAAGATCCACAAATGACCAATAAGCACAGGAAAAGATGCTCAGCATCAGTAACCAATAGGCAAATGCAAATCAAAACCACAGTGAGATACCACTTCACAACCATTAGGAGAATTATAATAAAAAAGGCAGATAATAAGTTTCAGTGAAATGTGGAGAAGTTGGAACTCTCAGACACCGCCGGTGGGGATGTAAAATGGTGCAGCCGTGTTGGGAAATAGTCTTGAAGTTTTGCTCACTCCTAGGCATAGACTTAAGAGAACTAAAAACCATATGTCCGCACAAAAACTTGTACTTGTGAATGTTCATACTAGCCAATATGCAGGAAAAAATCAAAATGTCCATCAACCAAGGGATGGACAAATAAAATGTATAGCCATACAATGGAATATTATTTAGTCCTAAAAGGGAATGAAATACTGATACAGGCTACACCACAGATGAACCTTGGAAAGATGCTTAGTGAAAGAAGCCAGACAAAAAGACCATGTATTGTATAATCTTTTTTTTTTTTAAGATTTTATTTATTTATTTGACAGAGAGAGAGACACAGCGAGAGAGGGAATACAAGCAGGGGGAGTGGGAGAGGGAGAAGCAGGCTTTCCGCTAAGCAGGGAGCCTGATGCGGGGCTCGATCCCAGGACCCCGGGATCATGACCTGAGCTGAAGGCAGACGCTTAACCAACTGAGCCACCCAGGCGCCCCCCCTACTGACTTTTTAAAATTTTTTTTATTTTTTTAAAGATTTTATTTATTTATTTGACAGAGAGAGACAGCGAGAGAGGGAACACAAGCAGGGAGAGTGGGAGAGGGAGAAGCAGGCTTCCGGCTGAGCAGGGAGCCCGATGCGGGGCTCGATCCCAGGACCCTGGGACCATGACCTGAGCTGAAGGCAGACGCTTAACGACTGAGCCACCCAGGCGCCCCAAGACCATGTATTGTATAATTCCGTTTATGTGAAATATCCAGAATAGGCAAATCAGAGAGACAAAAAGTGGATTAATGGTTGCCAGAGGTTGGAGAATGGGGAGATTGAGGAATGACTCCTGATAGAAACAGTGTTTCTTTTTTGGGTTGATGATGAAAATGTTCTGGAATTACACAGTGGTGATGGTTGCACAACCTTGTGAATATACTAAAACATATATATCCATAGGCTTTCAGTTGGTGAATTTTGTGGTATGTGAATTATGTTGGGCCAGGGGGCAGGGGGAATGTAGCAGGCTGAAAAATGGCTTCCGGCCCCCAGAACCTGTGAATGTTACCTTACTTGGAAAAAGGGTCTTTGCAGATGTGATTTAGTTAATGGTACTGAGATGAAATAATCTTAGATCATCTGGGCGGCCCTTAAATGCCATCGCCAATGTCCTAATAAGAGAGAGCAGAAAGACACCCGACACACAGAGGAGAAGGTGATGTGAAGCCACAAGACTGGAGGGATGTGGCCTCTGGAGGCTGGAAGAGGCAAGGAATTCCTTAGAGCCAGATTCTTCCCTAGAGCCTCCAGAGGAAGTGTGGCCCTGCCGACACCTTAATTTTGGACTTCTGGCCTCATGAGGCCATAAATTGCTGTTGTTTTAAGTCACCAAGTTTATGTTAATTTGCTGTGACCACAGCCTCAGGAAACGAATACAGGGAGAAGCATGGGTTCTTTCTCACAGTGACGAAAATGGCCTGAAATACACTGTGGTGATGGTTGCCCAACTCTACAAATAAGCTACAACCAGGGGGTGACTTGTGTGGTGTGTGTATGGCATATCTCAGTAAAACGGTGAAGCTGAAAAATCTGCTATGTGTACAAGTTGGTTCCGATTGCTGGGCACACTGTGTGCCCTGAAAGAGCTTGCAGAACACGTGAGCCTAGACCAACACTTAGAGCCCTCATGCTTGCTTGTAGGGCCCAGGCCTCAGGTGCTGGAGGACTCCGCAGAGGTGCATGGCTGCTCAGTGGGTGGGGAGGGCGCCTGAGAAGGCTTCCTGGAGGAGCCGGGCCTCTGCCTGGCCCTTCCCGAGTCCGGAAGTAGGTGCCTAGGGTCTTCCCTGTGGCCAGCACTGTGCTGAGTACTGTGGGAACGCAAGGCAAGGAGCTGACATCTCCTGTCCTCAAGAAGGTGGTAGCCTGGGAGGGGAGGAAAAGCGAAAACTCAGGCAGCAATGAGACATCTGGTGCTCAATGGAGGGGTCTGCATTCTAAGAGCTGCAGGAATCAGGGGAGGGAAGAGGTCAGTGTAGGCGAATAAATCGTCGCCGCCCCCCCCCCCCCCAATGGCTACACAGCTAAGGTGAGAGGCAAATATGCCCTAGACCCTGCGGGAGGGCTTTAAGTGGGTGAGGTACACAGGTACACACTCTTGTCTGTGGTAGGCCTACTACACAAGGGGGATTAGCATTCAGTCATTTGGAAGTGAGCTGGAAACCCACCGAATCAGCATTTAGAATAGTTAATCCTTGCCTTCTACCCTCGTGAATGATTAACTTGGGTGGTCCGGCTTCTGAGCTGATGCAGTGTGGACATCATCTTGCTACTGCCCCCACCACGTGGGGCTCTTCTGCCAAGGCAGACACCTGGCTAACGGAAGACCTTACTTGCTGAGACTCCTGAGGCAAGCATGGGGAGTCCCACAGCCCTGCCGCCCATGTTCTTTTCCCATCCCTGTGATGAGGCCCGCCTTGGGGCTGGCAGCTAGAGGCAGGCTTCACACAGCGCTGGATGCACTTCAAGTCCCAGGCTTTGAGGTGGTCTTCAACCACACTGATGAAAATGAAAATGCCAACGTCGACTTTTTCCAGGTGCCAACCTTGAGCTTGAGACCGTGGACTGAAGCGCACTGATTCTAAAGTTATCATGGGGGGAGATGCCTTCTAGACTAAGGCCATTGGTCAAGTCTCCTTCCCAAGAGAGGCCAAGTCAGCACAGTAAATGCTGAGTAAATGGAGATGGGTTGAGTGTTCCCTGCCCCTAGCTCTGGAGCATCCTGTTCCAGGCATTCGTGGAACTCCCTCAACCTTGCCATCCAACCATCTCTCCGTCCACCATTCACCCATCAATTCAAGCTTCTATCTGCCCATAGTAGTTATTGTCACCTGCTGGGGGGTGGGGTGGGGGGGAGAGGGGCACTATGAGAAACACGAGGAAAACCCCAGTCCCTTCTCTCTGAGAGAGGAGTGTAGTCAGCAGTGAGCTGACACACGAAGGGTCAGGAAATAGTCCAAGATGGTGTACGACAGGGACTGATGATATCATTAGTAGCAGTAATGAAAGAACAGAAAAGGAAAAAAAGTGTGGGGAGTGGGATTAGGGAGCTTCATGGAGGGAAAACTGGGCAGGCTGAGGATAAGGGGCCACGCATAGCTGGGGCGAAAGGGAGGAGCGGGGAGCACAGGCCTGGCCCCGAGGAGGGGCGTCTGCCAGCTGAAGTCGAGGCGAAGCTGGAGGGCCTGTGTGGAGCAGGCCCGGGGAGGCAGCAGCAGTGTTGGAGTAAGGGAGTATTACTGTGTCTTCTTTTTTCTGACGAAAATATTTTAAGGATGCACTAGGCTGTTTCCAGACGTCATTATTTCTGGTCTTCTCCACAGACTTTTTCACTTCCCCTCAGCAGAGCAAGAGCCTGTATTTTATTTAGTCATGAGAAACAAGTGTGGACTGCCGCTTGGTTCGACTGCTGACTCTGCCGTTTGCCTCTTCCTGAGGCTGCCAGGGCCCCTCTGCCCTCCGGCCTCTCCCGGTCCTCTACCCTGGAGCGTGTGGCTCTCTGCTCCTCAGGGCCCGCAGAGCCAGGACTCAGAGGTGCGATTTCCTGGCATGGCAATCAGTGACAGGACTTCAGGGCTCTCCCAGAGGTCACTGTGTCAGCCTTTACCACTAGACAGAGCTCCCAGACAACCCTTACCTGAGGCAAATGGCCCAGAGGAAGGTCTGTGTCCTAAGGAAAGAAAAGGGGCAGCATCTCTAGTTTTGAAGAACCCAGCAGGAAGGCTGCGTGTGGGAACACGGGTATTCGTGATATTAGTCTCTGTTCTTTATCTGAGTATTTAAAAAATTTCATCCAAGAACCAAATGTGCTGGTCAGTGCTCTCAAGGGCAGCTCCAGCCCCAGCCTCGGCGGACACTGGGTCAAGTGCTAGGAGCGCGGGCAGCACTGAGACTCCGGCCCACCCACTCGGTGCTCCAAGCTGGTGCCTCCGGGCTACAGCCAGCCCTTCCCTCCCACTCCCAACCTGGCCGTGGTGGTCTGGAGGGGAACTCTGACTTCACCTGGCCCAGGCGGACCCCTCTTCTTCCTACTTCTTTTTCTTTTCTTTCTTTTTTTTTCTTTTTAAAGCCCTGGGAGCTATAGCTTAAAAGACAGTACACAGGAGGCCGAACCCAACCAAACACACAGCTCAAGGGTTCTAAGGCCCCAAAGGGCCCCTCAGAAACATCTGGACAGGGCGCCTGGGTGGCTCAGATGGTTAAGCGTCTGCCTTCGGCTCAGGTCATGATCCCAGGGTCCTGGGATTGAGTCCCGCATCGGGCTCCCTGCTTCTTGGGAGCCTGCTTCTCTCTCTCTCTCTGTCTCTCATGAATAAATAAATAAAATCTTTAAAAAAAAAAAAAAGAAACATCTGGACAGGGGTGCAAATGGACTATTTGTGGTCTCCACACAAGTCTGATATGGCTTACATGGTTTTTTTTTAAAGTCAGGTGATTTCTCATAAAAATCCAAATTTCTAGCATCTTTTGAAAATTCAGAGAATTAATTAGCACCTGGTGTCCCCGGCCTGCATCTTAACGTGGTAATAGATGCCTGGAGCAGAGCAATGGCCGTGCCCTACAGGACGCATCGGTGCATCCTACTGCCTCCCAGCTCACTCCTGCAGCCGTGAGTTTATGACTCCTACACCCGACTACTGAGGAAGGCGACGGGTCCTGAGCCAGCCCTCATCTTCACAGGCGGGAGCACCAAGACCTTCTGTCAAAGCCGTCCGATCACCAGTCTCCCCCCGGAGCTCTCTGGGTCTTCTCCTTCCCTCCAACTCTTGTGGCTCTGGTTTGCTCACCATCCCCACTGTCTGATAGATCCTCTCTCATCCTGACTTAGCCTACTCATCCCTCAGGACCCAATTCAGGTCCTGTGGTCTAGATTTTTCCAGCCCACTGTGACCTTTCTCTGCTCATATCTGCACAGCACTCAGTGTGCTGACAGATGGTGAGAGAGGGCATTCTGTGGCTGAGCCCTATGTCTTTGCTTTTCCCAGGATCATCCATAAAACAGCACTGGGCACACAGCAGATACCATCCACTTGGTACTTGATTAGAGCCATGTACTGAACAATTTACTTAGGACTTGTGTTTCCCCAATAGGAAACCTCCAAGATTGCAAGACTCAGGTCACACATGTAGACAGAATTACTGCTGCCATTCTACGCCTGAGGTTACTGAGGGTTAGAGAAGTCACTTGATCAGGATCACACAGGTGAGGTGGTAGGGGCCACATATAAGCCTGTGTACTTGACCATTGTGCTAAGCTGCCTGTACATGTTGAATGACTATATGGATGGACGAGTAGACTGATTCTTTTCTGTTTGTGCCCCCATCTGTTCTTTGTCCCTCTGCACCCCACTCAGTGCCCCACGGGCTGACCTTTATGGACTGCACCACACAGGTTCCCTATCACCTGGCTTCTGGTGGGATTCATCTAACGGGGAGGGGATGCTGAGAATTTGGAGGGTAGAAAGAGAGAGAAGCTGGGTACTTCTTTCCTGCAACCTCCCCCGTGAGTCACCAAGGTTCTGGCCGTGGCTGCACCATCCCGTTCAGCTCTCCTTGGGCTCAGGAAACCCCATTCCCTCCGCTCTCACCTAGTCTCTGGGGCCTCGACATCACTTATGGCTTCCCTCCACCTGGTGGTTCTCAACCTCAACCAGAGATGATACTGCCCTGCAGGAGACATCTGTCAATGTCCAGACACAGTTCTGGTTGTCACAAGTCAGGGGAGGTGGGGCTGCTGGAACGGAGTGGGTGGAGGCCACGGATGCTGTGAACCACCCTACGAGGCACATGATACCTCCCCCAAATGTCAACAGGGCTGAGGCTGAGGAGCTCAGCCTTACCCCTGAAATAGTCTGCAACCTTACACACCTGTAAAAAGTCCCTGTGGTGAAGTCTCTCCAGTTCAGTGGGTGGATGGATGGAACTGTTCAGCTCATCAGGCAATAGGAGCCTACGTCTCTATTCCAGGCAGATGAGAAGAAGCTCATCTCCTTTCATATTTTTTCTGCAAGGCAATCCCTAGCTCCCCACCTCCTCATCAGCTCTCTGGGCAGAGAGGTGGCAAGAGGTAAAAAGCAGCTGCTTGAGACGAACAGCTGACCACAGAGCCCTTTCTGTCTGGAGGTGCAAACATTTTCCAGGTCAGAAGGGAAAGGATAAAAACACCACTTGAAATTCTAAAAATAGTTGGGGAAAAACCTTTCAAATATTAGTAATTTGCTTTTTCTTAATTTTCTAGCCCTTTCCATAGGGAACAAATGGCCTGGATTCCCCGAAGTTCCTGTAGACCCAGTTCCGCAAGACCGAGACCCCCCCAGATGCAGTCAGACGCCCGACGTAAACGTTTTCCTGGTGACCCATCACGAAACCAGAAAACATCCGGCAGAGCTTTTGTTTTCATTTTAAAGAAAAGATATATTTTTGAAAAAACGTTATTTTTAAAGTTAAAAAAGCTATAATTTAAAAAATGTGGGCCCACCTCAAATCACTGGGTAAATAGATGTAGATTTTCCCCTAATTTTAAAAATGGATACAGCCAACATGAATAAAAACAAATAAGCATTTCATAGGAGTTAAAAGTGTGCACTTCTTACTTGGGAGGGCCATACTTCACTGAAAAGGGGTTGATAAAATAAATTACAGCTGGTAAATAGCACACTCAGCTCAAAGCTTATAAAAATGCTTGCCATTGTTCACTTCCAACCACACCAAAGAATGAGGAATGGATTAAACCAACGTCACTCTCAGGCAACAATGGCTGTGAAAAAAACCGGGTTTCCCTAGGGGCATTCAGCCCAGGGAGAAGGGGAGCAACACCCACCCGCTTAAACCTTTCAGGGTACTCAGTTGTACCCAGTTTTGTGTGCAACTCACTGTCCTGTTCCTTGTGGCTACCTCCAAAAAGCCCAGCGGGAAAGAGTAAGGTGCACATGAGCTTTGTCCATGGCCGCTCCAGAGCAGGCGAATGAAGGCCTGGTGTGTGACAGGGTCACAGGGTAAGGAGTGAGTTGGGTCCAGACCGGAGATGCTCTGGACAACAGCATCTGGCCCACACCTGATGCCCTTGTGCAAGGTGCAAAGTCAGGCCCTCCCCCCAGATGAGCCCCACCCTCTCCAGCAGCACCTCCCCTGCACTCTGCCTGCTCCTTGGTGATTTCGCTCTGCTGAGCCTCACAAAGTGTTCAATCACCTCCACCTCTCTGTGGAAGGTAAGCACCTTGTGCTTATTCCTTTCTGCTAGGACACTCACCCCAAAGCACTCTTCCTGGAAGGGGCAATCTGAGCCCTTCTCCCCATTTCCCTGACGCTGCCTGATGAGCCAGTGAGGAGGTGGGGTACAATGAAGATGCCTACAGACTGAGAAGCCCTCCTGGAGGGGGGCCTAGGCAACTTGAAGTCTCCTTCTGCCATCAGCCTCCTCTTCCTCTGCCTGGGCAGAGTTCAAGGGATCTGCGGACACGTTGTACATTCCTCAGTGACCAGCTTGGATCTCACCATTTCTCTTTTCCCTCTCCTTGAAGTCATTCCAGTTTTCTTTAGTTTATTTCACTTCTTTGTCTTAAAGGAAATTTCTTCTCAGTCCGAGCTCTGAAGACAGACTAGCTCCTTCTGAGTTCTTCCTAAGCTTCTCTAACCCTCAGCGCCACTACCCACCTCCCTTACTCTCCCCCTGGCCCCCTGCTCTCATTCTCAACCCTTTCAGCTTATTTGGGGCTTGTGGTGGGAGAGAGGAAGAAACCAAATGACCGATTCATTTCAGCAAAGCTGCCATGAGCACGAGGCACTGTGCCAGCCAGGAGCCAGAACTCCTCATCCAGTCTAGGCATGGGACACAGGGCACAGAGCACAAGATGGGGGTTTGCCCAGTTCCCCCAACACACTACTGGACCATGGAAGATAGTGGTACAGATGGTCCTGAAGTGTAACTGAAGAATAGAAATTGGAAATCAGAAAAATTCAGGAAGATAATTTTTGTCTCCTGAGGATATGACCACTACCATCTCCCAGCCTTATCCAGAATCCAGAAAGTTCCTTCATAGGTACCCCCTCCTCCCTCTCAGGCTCTTACAGCTCTACGTAGAACAAAAACAGTCCAAGGTAATATAGCAAGTTCATCAAGGTATAAATGATCCCTAAACTCACAAAGTAATTTTAAGATTTATAAACAGCGCTCAAAATGTTAAGTACCTGTGATTTCAAAGTTTCTGGAAACTTTGTATCTTTTTTTTTTTTTAAGATATTATTTATTTATTTGACAGAGAGAGACACAGTGAGAGAGGGAACACAAGCAGGGGGAGTGGGAGAGGGAGAAGCAGGCTTCCCACGGAGCAGGGAGCCCGATGCAGGGCTCGATCCCAGGACCCTGGGATCATGACCTGAGCTGAAGGCAGACACTTAACGACTGAGCCACCCAGGCGCCCCTGGAAACTTTGTATCTTGAAACTGAGTTCACTCCCAGGTTTCCAAGGGCCTTTCCTATCAGTCCTTTGTGGCCAGGACTCCCTTGAATTGCTGCCCACCTCCCAAAGGCATCGGAAACCATCTGCTGGCCATGGTCCTGGGCTGATGGGAGTGGGGTGGCTGAGGCTGGAGAAGGCTGGGGTGAGGAAGAGGAACGGAGAGGCCACAGAAAACCTCTCTTCAACAACAAGCCTAGGAAGAGATGACAAGTCAGAGAATACAGGGCAATGAATGAGTTGGGGTTTTAGCCAACTGAAAAAAGGAGAAAAGGTTAAACTGTGGTATAGTGGATTTAAATTTGCTGCTAGGAAGAGTGCCTGGGTGTTCTGAGGCTCCAGAACCCACTGCCCAGAAGAGTCCACTGCTCCTTTCCTCTTGGGACCAGTCTTTGGTGGGAAGGGTGGGGATGAGAAGGAAGAGGAACTCTGGGAAGAAGTGGGTTGTGTTTGACCTGGAGGGTGTTTTGATCTAGCCGTGAATGTTACTGCTGAAAATAATCAACATACAACTAAATGGACAATGGCTAAACAGCACATGGCAAAATTCACAACTGACCAAAGAAGTAATTTTGTTAGTAACACTGAAAACACAGATAATAACAACAGCAACAGAAAAAATACAACTGCCAAAATCTAAAACCCAGGTATGATAAAACACTTTTTATTTTTATTTATTATTTATATTTTTAAAAGATTTTATTTGTCAGAGAGAGAGAATGAAACAGAGAGCGAGCACAAACAGGGGGAAGGGCAGAGGGAGAAGCAGACTCCCCACTGAGCAGGGAGCCCAATGTGGGGCTTGATCCCAGATCCCAGGACTCCAGGATCATGACCTGAGCCAAAGGCAGACGCTTAACCTACTGAGCCACCCAGGCATCCCTAAAACGCTTTTTATTGACTAAAATTTCTGACTAAAAAGTCAAGTCTTTATTGTTAAATTTATACCTAAAAGAGCTGATACCTAAGAAAATATGGGAGAACTTCAGAAATGGTTTAACTGCTCCGTGTAGAAAATGGATCAAGGAATTCAATTGGCTTGACAGAGTTACAAATAATTTCTTGATGAAAATTAATCGGTGTTGGTATAATCCAGATGAAAACTGTGTATTTAGCTAGAATTTCAGACTTTAGTCGTCCATCAAGAAGGAGTAGCCTGCTCCTCCAACCTCCCTGTCCCTAGACTCCCCCCTCCCGCCTCTCACCTGACTGGAGCCCCTCGGCCTCTCCATAGCCCTCCCCCCTGCTACTGGCTGCCCTGTCTTCTCAGGGGCATCTTGGCCTCCGTCATCACCTCTGCATGCAGGTAGCTGTCCTGATGATGGCATCCCGCCTCTCCCTCCCCCCTGCCGCTCCTAGCACCATCCTCACCGGTCTTCCTTTAAGAGCAATGGTAACCTGACCAGCCCCCCTGCTTCCAGTTTTGTCTTCTTCTCCTCCACGCTGCCCTCCACCCTGTAGTCAGGATTATCTTTCTAAAGCCTCCTTTTATAAAAGCCCTCAATGGCTCCTCAAGGCTGACTGTCCTAATTCCTCAGCCTGAAGGGCTCTTTCTACCTCTCCCCTGCCCCATCGCTAGAGGGATAAATCAGTCTATAGCTCCCCTCCATCACTCCTCCATCACCAGGGGAATGGCCGTACCAGCCACGGGAGTTTTAGGTTCACGCCTTCCTTTATTCTGGGCAACTGAGTTCCTTTCTCGCTAAATTTCCCCCTGCCTTAGTCCAATTTTCTACTGGCCCCCAAGCCCTTAGCACCCAACCCCTTCCCCAGACTGTCTTTCTTCTGATTACCAGCCTCCCTTTGGTGACCTTATTCACTTCCAGAGAGATTCCGGGCTCCTCAGTCTTATTCCTTCAGTTTCTTTCCAGATCTAGCAGAATGAGGTCAACATGTCTTAGGGGCTAGGGCTGGGCTGGTATATGTCTACTATTCCTTGACAGAGTGGACCTAGGAGAATGTCCATTGAGAAGGGACCTCCAGGGGCACCTGGCTGTCAGTACAGCATGTGACTCTTGATCTGGGGGTCATGAGCTGACCCCACATTGGGCAGAAAGCTTACTTAAAAAAAAAAAGAAGGGACCTCCAGTTCCTCAAAAAGTTAAACATAGAATTACCATATAATCCAGCAATTCCACTCCTAGGTATATACCCAGAAGAACTGAAACCAGGTACTCAAACAAAAACCTGTATACTCATGTGCATAGCAGCACTACTCACAACAGCCAAAAGGTGGAAACAACCCAAATGTCCATCAATAGATGACTGGATGAACAAAATATGGTACATCCATATAACAGAATATTACTCAGGCATAAGTGAAGTACTGATACAGGTTAGCATATGCCACATGGATGAACCTTGTGAACATTATGCCTAGTAGAAAAAGCCAGGCACACAAATATTATATGATCCCATTTACATGAAATGCGCAGAATGGGAAGAGTCAGAGACAGAAAGCAGACTGGTGGCTGCCAGGGGCTGGGAGGGAAAGGAAGGGCAGAGAGTGTCTCCTTAATGGACACGGGTGTTTTTGCGGGGTGAGGGAGCATGATGGAAATGGAGGGGATTGTTGTACAATATTATGAATGTACCAATTGCCACTGAATTTATACTTAAGATGGTTAATTTTATGTTACGTGAATTTCACCTCAATAAAAAACAAAAATACAAAAAAGAAAGGATCTCCTTGGGAATGGAGCCAGAGAGTGTGCCAAGAACACAGGATGGTAGGTAATTAAATTCTGTGCCCCTGTGGCTTTAAGAAAATGGGGTGGGTAGGAAAGGACCTGCTCAGTGAGTAGTGCTCCCTGGCACACACTTCCCCAAGACTGACCTTGAGCAGGGGTGTGAGGGGGCAATGGATAAAGGTACACATGGGGGTTAAATGAGGTGTACATGGGACTAGCCCTCCCTCCCCACTGTGGGGCCGGGCTCATACAAAGATGAGAGATTTAGGACCTGGAGGACTAGGAAGGTGGCAAGTCTAGGAGGGTGGTCTGAACAGCCACTGAGGAGGGAACCCTCGCTTTCCTGCTCATTTGGTAATAAAGCAAGACATATTACGTCTAAAAGCACCTGCAAGGTAAGACTCCTATGTAAGCGGATCCCGTGAAACAGAGTTTTATGCAGAGAGCAGGGATCAGATCACAAAGCCATAAGGAGAAATCTCTTTACCCAAATTACACAGATCCACTTGCCTGGTTTCCATTTCATTGCCCGAGTCTGTTTTATAGTTGTGCTTTTTCATGAGAGCTTTTAAGGAAGGCTATTCCCTGACGTCATGCAAAAAAAATGTCCGAATACAATTCTATTACTGAGCGGTGCTTTTGGAAGAGAACTCAGCCACAAAGCTTGCTGGTGTCCTGTTCCCTTCCCTTTAAAGCCATTTGTCTGCTCTCTAAAAGCAGAAGCCCTCAATCCCAGCTCTCCTGGTCCCTCTACCCTCAGAGAACCCAGTAGCACCGACGCGGGAAATGCACGCAGCACTGCATACCCACGGAGCTGGAGAAGTGGGCGGGCGGGCGGGCAGGGGGGTGGCCGGTTGGGGCATGCCCAGCACATCGAGTCATTGTGTCTAATGCTGCACATCCTACAATCAAGGTGAGGGAACAGAGCCCCCATTTACTGGCTTTTCCAGGAATCTACTCTAAAACCTCCTGCCCACTTCCTCCCTTACGCTCAAGCCTCCTTCAGATTTGCCCTCAGGCTTGGGGAATGGATTTTTCTTAAAAGCTTTTATAAAAAACACCTCTCCTCAATCAAAATCTGTTCTACTGTGAGCAAATTCTCCACTTTTTTCATCCTTGGCTCATTTCTTCCTCCTCCTAGCAGATTACTCCTCACTTTCCTGTAGAGGCTGTTACTTCTTTCCCTTGGTCTCTGACTCAGACAGATCAGCACCTCTCTCCTCCTCTCTCAACAATCTGTCTCCCTTGAAGCCCATAGTAGCTACCTCCCTATTTCTGTTAACTTCAGCTAGAGACCTGGCCTTTCTCAGTGACACAGAGTTGTTGCCAGCCCACTGGTAACCTCCACATCCGTAAACATGTCCCTCCTAGAATTTGGGCTCACCATTCTTCAACCTCCTCAATTCCACTACTTTCCATCTCTGATTTCACTCCACTCACAAGCATGCTGGCATCTGAGAACCTGGCATCACTCAGAATTGTTTCAACTTCAAGATCTCAAGTTCTTTTTTTTTTTTAAAGATTATTTGTTTATTTATTTGAGAGAGCAAGCGAGTGCACGAGCAGTGGGGGAGGGGCAGAGGGAGAAGCAGACTCCCCACTGAGCAGGGAGCCTGACTCGGGGCTCGATCCCAGGACCCTGAGATCATGACTTGAGCCAAAGGCAGATGCTTAACTGCCTGAGTACCCAGGTGCCCCTCAAGATCTCAAATTCTAAGCCTTCTCATCACTTTTTGTTTGTTTTGTATTTTTTTTTTTTACGACTTATTATTTGAGAGAGAGAGTGAGAGAGTGTACAAGTGGGGGCAGGAGCAGAGGGAGAGAGAAGCTTCAAGCAGACTCAAGGTTGATCTCATGATCCATGAGACCATGACCTGAGCCAAAACCAAGAGTTGGACACGCAACTGACTCACCCACCCAGGAGCCCCTGTTTTGTTTTTTAAAGTAGGCTCCAGGCACAGCATGGAGCCCAGTGAGGGGCTTGAATTCACAACCTTGAGATCAAGACCTGAGCTGAGATCAAGAGTCGGATGCTTAACGGACTGAGCCACCCAGGTATCTCCCTTTTCATCACTTTTAAACTAACATCCCCATCGCCAACATTCACTGAGCACTTATTACACACAAGCACTATCATAAGTATCTCATATGTATTAATTACAATGACCTTTTGAAGGTTTTATGAGCCTCATTTTATAAACAAGGTAAGCGGAGATACAGGTTAAGATACAGGATTTAAACCACGTAGTCTATTCACCATATCATGCACCATATGGCCTAATATCCCCAACCTAACTGTTTAACTTTCTACTTCTTCCACTGAGACAACCCGCTCACACGAATCCTGACCACATCTTTGACCCTGCCTCTTCTCTCAGGCCATCACTTGCCTTTCTTTACATACCCTGGGGTCCCTGGGTCCTCGATCCTCTTGTAGCCCCCAGCCCCCATGTCAACTTGACCTGTGCCCAGGATCAACAGTGCTCCATAACCACCTTTCCTCAAACCCAATCCACCGCCCTACTCTGGGCCACCGATTCCTGCCGAAGAGAGGCAGTATGCTGATTAGGCTCTCCATAAATTTAAGCTATTCAATCTCAGCTGGCCTCCCACTGGCCCCTGGCAATTCTTTCATTCATTTTTTGGTGACCCCTAACTGAACCTTAAATGAACTATTCCAACCTTCTCCCTGTCCCTATATCCCACTCCCTAACCGTTACTCATTCTTACAGATAATCTTGCCTTCCACAAAGGATATTCAACCTAAGCTCAAACTTCTGTCCTCCCCAACTTCAAAATTTCTCTAATGATTCTTTTGAAACATTAACTTAAGGCAGAACAGGGCCTAAGAAATGTCATCTTAGAACAAGAGAGTAATGTCAATATTTATATGAGAGATAGCCCTGGAGAGGGAGGAGAGCCTAAAGACACATGAGAGAAAAGGACCTCATGGCTGGATAAAGGTCACGGGGATGGCATCAGGTGCTTTGCAAAGAATGTGTAGAGGTGAAGGAGCTTTTTTTTTTTTTTTTTGCTGAGTTTGGAGCTGGAAAGGGGGGGGAAGGGAAGACAGATGATGTTTCAGGGTAGCCTCCTCTTACTTCTGAACTCCTTGAAGTTGGCTTCTGACCGTTCTACTGGACCTTCTCTTTCGATTCTCCCTTCTGATATTTTCTCAGTCCCTATCCTCCTTGCCCTGGCCTTTTGACAGCGTTTCGCATGACTCACCAACCCTGTCCTCTTGATAGTTTTTTCCTTCTGTGGCTTTCATGACAATGGAACCTCTTGATTTTCTTCAGAAGTCTTCATTACTTCCTTGGCTGGCTCCCCTCTGAAACTATTACAATAGCCTCCTACGATGGCATTTCTCTCTCTCCCCACCTCCAATCCATCTATTTATCTCCCTCATTCAATGCAGATTTATTGAGCCCCTACCATGTGCCAAGCACATGGCAATTATGAAACTGTAGCTGAATTAATCTTAATGCATAGTTCTGGTCACTATTTGTTCAGAAGTTTTTACTGGTTCTCTCCTGCAAATGATATCCGGATTCTTTGGCCTGGTGCTCCAGGTTTTAGTGGATAGCTGCTGTTTTCGTGGCCTAGCTTCCATTCATCTTCTCTGGATGGCTGGACCCCACTCTCCCCCTACAGCCAGCCCCTCCGTATCTTTTAGACCATGTGGTTTCGGTGGGGCCAGCCCTACTCTCAACTCCAGGCCTGGGCACCTGCCCCAGGTCTAAGCCAATCAGGGTACCATGTTCCCTGACTCAGAGATTAATTCCAGGATGTGCCTAGAACCCAACTGACAGCCATTAAGAAAGCATTTAAAAGCAAAGGGACTGTATTGACACAGGCCTTAAGTAAACGATGATGTAAAGGCGAGAGCTGTTGCAGCCATCTTACAAGTCCAAGGGCAGTGAGAGCTTATCTGAAAGCAGAACCAACCAAAGAACAGAGGGGAGAGACAGCAAGAAACCAGGTCCTTGGGACACTGTTTGAACCTCTGAATGATGGCACATCTGAATCCAGCCCTAGCCCCAGGATTCTCACTTATATGACCCAAAATGCCCCTGTGTGCTGAAGGGGGTTGGGTCAGACTCTGTGACCTTTGCATGTGAAAGAGTCCTGCTTGATCCAGGGTTCCTGCACTGCATCCCTGCCTCCATCTGACCCCACCCTACTCGTGCACTTGAGGCTTGTACTATACTAATTTTTCTTTTTCTGAGCAGGCCTCACACTTGGCTGCCCCTGTCTTTCTGGAATGCTCCCCATCTTTCCTCACTGAAATCATACCCACCCTTTAAGGTTCACTTCTAATGAAGCTTCCTCCAAGCGGCCATTCTTCTCCAATTTCCCCCAATGACAAATGTTTGTTGAATATACAACCAAACGAACAAAAAATAACACAAACAGGGCCCAGCGGGGGTCGGGTGCTCCAAACTGCTGTACAGAGCTGGGTTCCAACAATCACGTCCATCATCCCTCAGGGCCTGGGATTTGTTTTCTCCATCTCCCCCCGGTCTAAAATCCCTGCTTCCGACCCTCCTTGGCCTATCCTTTGCCCAAACATTTTCCTTGGGAAACTGGCTTTTTAGAATGCTAAGAGATATTTAAAACAAAACAAAATGAAATGGAAAAATTCCAAACTCCAAAACCAACCAAAGGTTAAAACAAAAGATTTGGCTATTAAATAAGTTTGGAAAATTCTGGGTTAAACGAAGGTGGTTTTTTTGGTTGTTTGTTTGTTTGAGATGCGGTGGTGGGGACGGGGGCAGGGCATGTAGACTCTTCTCCAACTTTACTGGTGAAACAGGTACCCCAGGGCAGAAGGCAGTGCCACTTTCTTCCCTGCAGACAAGCTTTGGGGTGTAAGCCATGCGGGTTATTTTATATACACATATAAATATCCTATCCTTTGTTCAAGGTGCCTATTTGCTCTGCACAGTGACTATTATGAACACAGAAAACTCTTCATTGTTAAATACGGCATGCTAAGTGGTTTTGCTTTCTGGAAAATGTCCAAACCATAATTATTAAGGGACTCGAGCTGCTGAGGAATTCTTGCATTACAAGAGGCTTTGATCCTGCTCCTGCCTTCTTTCCCTGACCCGAATTTCCACGGGTGTGGCTTATTTGTATTGTTTCTCACTGCTGTGGGGCAGCGAGCTTCGAAGGTGAGGACTACACAGAACTCCCAGGTGACTGGGGTGGTGGGGAGGGGGGCAGCTTGGGCCCCACAGCAACTGAGATGAGGCTCTGGCTAAATCTCTGTGTCTTTCGGAGCCCCAAATGGCTGTAACCAAGGGAATGCACAAGCTCCAGCCAAGTATCACAGTCGGAATGCTGTGGACTCTACTATTCAGTTTCCCACACATTCTGGGAAGCCCAGATTCTTCAGCCTCCCTCATTACCGGGTTTCCAGCTGGGATAAAGCCTCCGAACTAGACGGCTGACATGACTTTGCTCAGCAAAAGGCAACAGGCTTCGGGTGGGTGAGGCTTTGTTATTTTATTCCCATCAAAGTGGAGAGATCTGGTCCAAAATTCTTTGCACTGCCATTTGGCCAGTGTCGACCTCCAACTCGCGTATCTGCCTCCTCCACAAACAGAGGAGGACACCTCCACTCGGCCTTGAACCGTTAGGGAAAACTTTTCAAAGAGCCAGACTCCTTTCTACTGAAATACATGATGAAATGGCAAGGGGGACAGATCTATTCCTTTAGCTTCTTTTAAATCTTCCCCTGCCTGAAAGGAGAGATAGGAAAGAACACCCAGATGTTTATGAGTCCACGACAGAAGGAATAAAAAGACACCTTCCAAATAAAGTGCTGAGGTTCTCTAATCGGATGAATGAAAAGGATTCTATAACCAACAGCAAGTTACTGGCTTTCCAGCATTAAAAAAAAATATATCATTTAGCATTTGGATTGGGGATGGAACCTTGTTCACTTTCTGACACTTGTTTTTATTCATATTTTAATACAGCTTTTCCGTGAGACACGTGATCACTTCCATTTTACAGATGACAAAACTGAGACCAAGTGAGTAGAAGCAACTAGTTCAGGACAGAGGCCACTCTCCAACTCCCAAATCACTATTCTCTCTCCCAAATGGCACTGCCATTCACAGGTGTGCTTCCCAGATGGGAAGGTACCTTCTGGGTCATCCTGTGGGGAGAGCAGGGTCGGGGGAGAGCAGGGATGGAGAAACAAGGGCAGGGAGAGAATGGGATTAATATAGACATCAGAGTAGCTCAGGGCAGCAACTAGAAAACAGGTCCTGATTCGGGGCAGCTTAGAGAATTGCCCTGCCCCCACCTGTTTTGGGGAGGAAGCCAGAATGAAGTTGCCCTCAAGAGTCTGCTTCATCGGGAGAGGCAGGGAATGGAAGCAGAAGGCCACCGGGGCCCTAGTTATTAGCGGCAAACCATGCTCTTCGCTGTCTGTCAGAGGAGGCTTCTTGCTGGGAATGAGTCCAGTGATCAGTCACAAGGAGGAGAGAGCCGTACTCCGCTCCAGGCAGCTGGGCCCAATGCCAAAGGCTAGGCTTTAGGCCAGTACAAGAGGCTTCTGAGCCCCTTCTCCCCTGAATGGGTCAACTTAGCAGGATCCCCCCTTGTCCCCCACTTCAATCTCTCCAACTCCCACCTTCCCCACTGGCATCCATCTTAGGAAGATGCATGTGAATTCACTCTGGAAATGGGAGACCTTTTTTCCCACTCAAGGTGAATGAAGGTCAATGATTCACACAGCTAAAAATGAACTTAAGGCCACCTATCACTAAAAGGAAAATGAAACACACAAAGTTAAATTCCCCTGCTATTTAAATTATAGCAAGGAACATAAAACCTTATTTAGTAATTATAACCAACACTCAAATATGTAAACTTTAATGACATGCTACGGACCAGCGAGAGCAAAATGAGGAAAAAGGAGGAGAAGTGAGGGCAGGGGAAAGCCACAGACTAAAAGAGGACGACAAGAGGCAGGAAGTGAGGTGAGGCTCAGAAGCAGGGCAGCAAATGAGAGGAGGGGGAGGCACAAACAGGGGGATGGGGCCATTCAGGAGGTTCTGGTGAGGTGACTTGTGGGTAGCGATTACTTAAACTCCTGCTGATCTTTATCCTTAAACTTGCAGATGCCCCCTCTTGGAATGCAGGAGCCACAGAAGCCCACTGGAGTAGAATTGCTGGATGCAACAGGGGACCCCCCCCCAGTTAAATTTGAATTTTACATAAACAATGGGTAACTTTTCAGCATAAGTATGTCCCGAATATTGCATGGGGCATACTTACACAGAAAATCGTATTCGTGGTCCATCTTAAATTCAGATTTATAAATTTGAATATTTATCTGGTAAATCTGGCAACCCTACACGGGAGGTCAAACCATTCTTTGGACCAAAGCCCCATTGGCCAGGCCTGTATTTACACTAAGGGTGGGGGTGGGGTGTGTGTGGAGGGGAAATCAAGTTGAGGGTCACTTCTAAAAATGAGGAGTGAAGCAGCATAGAGGTTTTGCTAGCAGGAAAGAAACCGGCAACTGGAAGATAGCAATCCTTGAGTTTCTCCTCCTTGAGTTGTTTATTTCCTGCTATTCCTCTTCAGCACAGCTGAGGCTGTTGGCCCCTCTCCCTGCCAAGGGTTACAGAGACTGAAAGAGTAACCCTATGTAGAGTTACTACATAGTAGTAGGACTGTGGGTAACGTGGCCAATGTGGGGACTTCTAGAGCTTCTGGAAGATTCTGGAGGTCCTTAGGTGGACAGCAAGTTTGCAGAACACCAAGGAACAAGTAAAACCAAAACAAAACATAGTCCATAAGTTCTACGGTGTTAGAAGAAAAAAAAACCACAACCTTGTTCTGTTTTTTTTTTTTAAAGTAGGCTCCATACCCAGTGGGAGCCCCATGCAGGGCTTGAACTCACAACCCTCTTAGGACCTGAGCTGAGATCAAGAGTGGGACGCTTAACTGACGGAGCCACCCAGGCGCCCCCTAAAAATAAAATATTAAGCTCAGTTTTAGTCACTATAACTTTCCTAGTGACAGGACTGAGCCCATGCTACTGGGCTCACGGGACAGGGGCAATGAGACTGCCCTCGACCAGACGTTCCAGGCTCACGCAATGCTTGTTAAGAGGACGCAGGGTGATGTTGGCAGAGGCTAGCCCTGTTGCCCCTGCAAAGGGGCCAAGAGGTCATCTTAGGGCTGAAGCGGAAAGAGTTGCCAAGCCTGAGTCCTGATCCATGGACTCTGGGCGGGAGCTAACAAGGCTACAAATCACAACCGAGAAGGCACCTGCTCTTCTGCTCCCTACTGCCCCTGCTCTTTACTGAGACTGCGCACCCAGCCGGCTCACCTGCTTACGCCCTGTGCCAGATCCCTGTGGGCACCAGAGACAACAAGTCATAATATACGGCCTTCTAAACTTATAAAAATTACATATTTATTTATAAGAATAACAATTATTTTTTCAGGTAATGATATGCCATGGGTCCCTTTGCACATCGGTTTATACAGATCTACTCCATTATTTTTAACCGCCTCATGGTATGTGTATTTATCAAGGTTTCTCCCATCCTTTGAGTTGTACGTGTATCTTTGCCCATGCACGCATATTTCTGGAAGATAAATTCCTCTGGAATTACCTGAATCAATTGGCAAAAACATTTAAAATCTCTCAAGATATCATTAAGCTCCCTCCAAGAATGCACCGATTTATGGCCGCACCAGTAAGACGTGGGGAAAACGACAGGGCGCTGTTGTTGGTCGGCGTTTCTTTATCATTAGCCAGGATGAGCGTGTTCTGTCCAATGTGTACCATTCTTGGCTGTGTTCAATTCCACAAAGTGCTGGGTTTTCATCTCTTGCCTCTACTTCCATTATCTTCACTTCATTGATTTTGAGAGAAGTGCCTGTATATTATAGAGGACACTTTACTTGCCTACGACATGCAAGGACTTCCTCTGAGGACAGGTTCATCTGCTCAAACACTGATAGGCTTTTCATCTGTTTGGGCCCGAAAGGAGTCTTTAATTTTTGTTTTGTCATCGGCAGAACTTACTGAGATTGTGTAGAAATATCCAAGCGGCGCTTTTGTTGTTATATTTTTATTTTAAATGTCTAGTTTGCTTGAAGTTTGGTTAGAATGTGGCCTAGAAAGATTCCTACCTTATGGAATTGTGATTTTTCTTAGGGGCCCGAAATATAATCAGTTTTTGCACCTGGTTTGTACCTATTTGAAACGGATACTTATTTTCTGTCCGCAGAGTACATGGTTTATACACATTTAAGCTTTTAAGTCCTTTATAACCTTATTTATGTTTGGTCTGCTTGGCCTCATAAATCTGAGAAAGGTAGGTTAAAGTATCCTACTACAGCTGTAATGTTAACAATTTTTCCCTAATATTCCTCACAATGTTTTTTGGAGGTGGGGGGTAGGTTTGGATGCTATTTTACCTGAGGTATAAGGGTTCATATTCTTTGTGGATCATACCCTTTAATCACTATCATTGTCCAATACTCCCCTTCCCGTACAGCTTCCTACTTCTTTGTCTGAAATTTTGCCTATTATGACTACTACCACCCCTTTCTTTTTGTTGTCATTCGCCTGGCAGAGTTTTGTTCATGCCTCTGTTTTCAACCATTTTCAACCATTCAGTGTCATTTTAGGTGTAACTCTTGTATCAATGTGGCATGTAGCGAGATGTGCTCCTTTCTACCCTAGTAAGAGAACTCTATGTGATGTGCCCAGGCCAAAAGAATACACTTCTTTGCATATCTTGCAGCTAAATAGGACCTTGTTACTAAGTTGTAGCCAGGGACAGGTACCCAGAAGTGTACTGTGGGAGTTTGGGAGGGCCCCTTCAAAGGGAGAGGGTTGGAGCCCTTCACTGCTCTCTTTTCTTCCCCTTCTCCTCATCTGCAATGAGGATGGGATGGCTAATGCTTCTAGCAGCCATCTGGGATCAGGAGATGTCCCTGAGAATAGAAACCACATGTCAGGATAGGGAAGCAGAAATTCACAGGAAGCCTGGGCCTGGGGCCTAATGACTGAGAGCCACTGATCAGCCTGGACTCCTCCTTATGGGCTACATAAACTTGAGAGAAACTTCCACTGTTTTGGCTTTTCTGCTACCTGTAGACATCAGATCTCCCAAAAGATGCATCAGATTTTGCTTCCCACCCTTTCCGGGAAAAGCTCAATTTAAGAGTTATTGTTGGGGCGCCTGAAAGATTCCTACCTTATGGAATTGTGATTGATTCCATAAGTGGCTCAGTCAGTTAAGCGTCTGCCTTTGGCTCAGATCATGATCCCAGGGTCCTGGGATCGAGTCCGGCATTGGGCTCCCTGCTCTTCCTCTGACTACAGCTCCCCCTGCTTGTGCTCTCTCTCTCTGTCACTCTCTCTCTGGCAAATAAATAAAATCTAAAAAAAAGAGTTACTGTAATTTTTCCTTAAATATTTGAATCTCAATTCCTATTACAGTGATAGTAGTCATTACATTAAAATGCTTAACAAACACATTTGGGCATTTCTCTGTCTTTCTCTCTTTCTTTTTTTTAAAGATTCTATCCTTACATAATCTCTACACCCAACATGGGGCTTGAACTCACAACCCTGAGATCAAGAGTCACGTGCTCCTCTGACTGAGCCAGCCAGGCACCTCTGGGCATTTATTTCTGAAGAGATTTCCTTCAGGGTCTTGCTACTCTGGGTCGGGTCTCTTGACCAGCTGCTTCAACATCACCTGGGAGTTGGTGAGAAATGTGGAATGTTGTGCCCTCTCTAAACCTACTGAATCCAAAGCTCATGTCACAAGATCCTCAGATGACCTTGTGTGCTGGAGTGTGGAACAACTGCTTTAGGGGGCACTGGTGTCCCCTCCGCTCCTCTGGGTAATGTAGTGATCTCCTGGATTCCCAAGTCCTCAGCAGGCACTCTTGGCCCTTGAAGTGGCTGGCCCTCACCTCTCCGGTTTCACTCTTGTCCTTCCTGCATCCCACCCCATTCTCCGCTCCTTCTGAGGGCTACTTCTACAGTTCCTTAGGTGTGTCACGGCACTCCCTGGGCACATACCTAGCCCTCTCCGAGTAGCCCACCAGTAGCCACCCCCTTTCCCTGCTAACACAAGTTCAACTTTGTTCTGGGAGCCAAGTGTGCACTCTCAGGTGATGTCTAGCCCCTTCTGATACCTTTGTAGCTAAGATGGCCACGTATGTAGACCTGGCCAAGGAGACAAACAGAGGGGGGCTTTAGAGGGCATTTTTTCTTCCTGGATGAAAATTACCTTGAGATAAGAGAACTTTATGTTCTTCCTCCTTCTTTCTACCTAGGATGTTGGGGTAACGGCTGAAGGTGCAACCGCAATCTTATAACCATGAGAACAAGCATGAGGTCAAAAGCCAACATGTTTGAGGATGACAAAGTAGAAAGACAAAAAGAGCCGGGCCTTTGACTGGGAATCTGATGCTCTGTCTCCACCCCCCTCACCTCCTTTCTCTTCTCATCTGTTCCAAACTGACCCTTCCTTCAGCTCTCCTCTAGCCGGTATCACATGGAATCAAAGTATATTTTAGCCCATTACCTATATTATACTGTATTCCTTATTTTTAATTTATAGTAACAGCTACATTAAGCCTTTCCTTATAAATATCACCCATCTTCCCAAATCTCCCTGCCCAACCAAATCTACCGCTCTAGAATGAGAACAGTGGGTTTTAGTTCTCTGAGACTTGGAAATTATATTCCCCCATGGGTTCGAGCCAGCCAGCTCCAATCTAGGCCAACCTCGCCTCCCTCTCCCATCCCCAGGTGGCCAGCCCTGGTTCTTGCAAGCTATGTGAGGAGGCACTTTGCCTATTGGGACTGGTATTTTTAAATTTCTGTGGTTTCTGGGGAGTAGATGTTATAAAAAGGAGTGAAAATAAATTGAAGTTTGAAATTTGGTGAACTTTCCCCTGCCCCATACATGTGAATAATGACTTGCTGATAGAAGCGGCTTTTTCAAAGATGAGAAACAATCTAAGATTTATGGACAAGTCTGTTCAAAAAGACCCAGCACTGCTTGTAGGCAAGGTGGAAACGTCAGGAGATTCCTAGATCTATTCTGGTTGGAGGAAGGGAAGGAAAGAGGGGAGCCTGGGGGAAAAGAAGGAAAAAAGATACCAGGAGGGGTTGGAATTGGCCGGGAGGTCAGCACTTGGGAAGATTTCTTATGCCCATTTTGTAAGTTCTACAGTAATATGAACATGACAACCATTTCCAACAAACGATGGTGAACAAAACAAATGAGACTGCTTTGCTGGCATTGTTTTTACGTTTCTACATGGATGGTGAGGAAAGACGGGGGCCAGGACAATTGTATGAATGGAGATGAATGACCCCTTTACAGGAACCTGGGAATTCTGTTTCTAAGGGTTCTGACCTCTTATGGTGTGCTTGGGAAGCCACCAGAAAAATAATCCTGACAGTTTCTCAGGGTCAAATCTACAAATCTTGGCCAGAATTCTGCTCCTCGCTGGACCAGTTTCTTACAGCAACTGCGGTCCCCCCCGGTCCCTCCCGTCCCTCCGCGAGAGGCCAAGGGTGGGGCAGGGCCCTCCTGGGAGCAGTCCCCACACTGTACATCTGGACAGCCTCCTGCGTCTTGTGGGTGCAGAGCCAACATTTTTGAGTGTATATTTTATAACCGCAGTTTCAAAGTATAAAAATAGAGTGTGAAAAATAAAAACAGAACTCACAAGCAGAGCCTCAGCCACCCCACTGGTTAGAGAAATAATAAAATGAGAGTAACCAAACTGAAAACTTGAAGAGGGCTCACTTGCCTTGGCAAAGAGAATTCCAGCGCCAGACTTGCGCACACTCTCCTAAGTGCTGAGGGCAGCTCGGCTCCCACTTAAAGCGTCTGTTATCACTCCTGTCTCCCCTGGGGAGTTATTTATGAAGCAAGGTTTCCTGGCCAGGCTGCCAAGCAAGGCGTCTTGCATAGGGACCAGCCCAGGCAAGAGGAGCTGAATGAAAAGCCCACAAAGGCTGGGGGTCGAGGTGCTGCTCACTTCTGCTTCTTCAAACACACCCAAGCTGTAATTCAAAACCTGAAAACAACCCGAATCCTTCTCCAAACAAAACCCAAATCTTTTATGTCAGGTTCCATATATTTTCCTACCTCCAGTCCCATCCCAGCTCCTCTCCACAGCAGAAATCAATTTACTCAACAGAGTGAGTCCTGGGGAGTTTTCCTTCTCAAAGCTCTCATTTGGAACAGATTAAGGAGGAGGGGTCAAGAATATGATTTTTTTTTCTTTTACTTTTGAAACAAATTAACACACTTGAGACTTTGAGGCAGAACCACTATGCTCTGTGACTGGCTTTTAAAAGAAGAGGAGAATTTCATTTTCTGGTATAATGGGACTGCATTGCATGGGGAGCCCCTGCCAACCCATCCTAATTAACTAATTAATTATTATTTTTTTAAAGTAGGCTCAATGCCCAGCGTGGAGCCCCACACGGGGCTTGAACTCACAACCCTGAGATCAAGACCTAAGCTGAAATCAAGAGTCCGACGCTTAACCGACTGAGCCACCCAGGCACCCCCAACCCATCCCAATTTAGCCTGACCCTGAAGGCCCAGTGCTGGATCACTGGGCACTTTAGGGGCTCACCATGAGGCTGAGCAGGGGCCTCTCACCCAAAGGTAGCTGCTCACCTCAAACCCCATGCGCACATTCAACCCCAAAAACCATGGTATGTCAGCCTGACGTGAGCTACTTGAGAATTTAACACACCCAGCTTCACTGTGGTGGAGATCCAGCCCTTAAAAAGCTTACAGCGTGGGTGGGATCCTAACCAAGAAACAGTAGAAGAGCTAAACTGTGGATCTGACCAAAAGATAGATAGATAGAGAGACAAAGGCCCGGAGGCTTTGTGAGAAAGGAGGGCCTGGGGGCTGGGCCTTTGGAACCTGCAACATTTCCATAGGTGGATGACACATTAGGCACAAGCCAATATGAGTGAAAGCACAGAGAGGGAAGGCACAGGGTGTGTGCGAAGAGACGGCCCCATGGAGGAGAGAGAGGATGGGCTCTCTCCTCCATGTTCCTGTTCTCTGCCACCTCCCCATTAAAGAGATATCTTTCTAGTAAATTCTGGCTGTGAGTAATGCAATTGCAAAGCCTGCTGTCTTGTTTTCTAACAAAGTCTTTAGTTTTTTTGATTTTTTTTTTTTTTTTTTTGCATTTTGGGTGATGTGTGCGGTCTGAAGAAATGTAATGGGGATAAGCAACTAAATCTGTCAAGTTGGTAAACAAATGGAAATGAAAATTCTTACTGTTGATTACCAATTACTG
Source organism: Neomonachus schauinslandi (assembly GCF_002201575.2). Lineage (NCBI taxonomy): Eukaryota > Metazoa > Chordata > Mammalia > Carnivora > Phocidae > Neomonachus > Neomonachus schauinslandi. The sequence goes on along the minus strand of NC_058412.1, from coordinate 75,433,804 downwards.
CCTTTTCTTATAAAATGGTCCTAGGAGTTACTAAAAAAAATATGGATGCCAATAATGTGGATGCCTGTTGACTTTAGGTGGAATAATACCTAAGAGGGCAGAGGCCCAACAGTTAAGGCTGAGGCTCTATCTGATTTGTGTCCCCAGCTGTTAGCAAGCGGCCAGAACTTTCCAGGAACTTAGTAATTAGTGCCTGTGTGAAAATAAGAAGATGGGAAATGGCGAGAAGTGAAGGTCTATCTCCCCAAATCCATTCTTCCTTCCTTACACAGAAAATAGACCTTTCAGCCATACACATGTCCACTTAGCTCACATCTGTGAGCTTCCTTTGCTGAGCCATGTGGCGTGTGACTAAGTCCTGGGTGATGAGACACCCCTGGAAGTGGTGTCTATAACATTCAGGTGGGCATTCCCTTCCCTCCTCCCCGCTCACTGGAGTGTGGCTATGGCTGTGGGAATGGCAACTGCCCCCCTGGATCATGAGCGGGACGGTGCCTCCTGAAAATGGCAAAGCACCAAGAAAGAAGGGGGGGTTCTCTGGTGATTGTGGACCATCACAGCCGCACACCGAGCCTTTTTCTTCTTTTTTTCAGAGAGAGAGAGAGAGCACCTGCACATGAAAGTGGGGAGAGGGGGCTGAGGGGGGGGGCAGAAGGAGAAGGAGAGAGAGAATCTTAAGCAGCTTCCAAGCTGAGTGTGGAGCCCAATGCGGGGCTTGACCTCACGACCCTGAGATCATGACCTGAGCTGCAACCAAGAGTCGGATGCATTTTTTTTTTTTTAAGATTTTATTTATTTATTTGACAGAGAGAGAGATAGCGAGAGCAGGAACACAAGCAGGGGGAGTGGGAGAGGGAGAAGCAGGCTTCCCGCGGAGCAGGGAGCCCAATGCGGGGCTCGATCCCAGGACCGCTTAATGACTGAGCCACCCAGGCGCCCCAAGAGTCAGATGCTTAACTGATGGAGCCACCCAGGCGCCCCATGAGCCTTTTATGTGAGGAGGGTGAAATAAGCTGCTACCTCGTTTAAGCCACTTTTAACTTGGGTCTCTGTTACAGGTGCCAAATCTATACCCTGACTAAAACACCAGCGGCTTCATGCTTGAGATCCCAAGAAAACACTTCAGAAAGTCTGTCTCAAGATCGGCCCCAAAGTAAGATCCTTGGTTGTACTCTACCAACTTGAGTACTTCTGCTGGAGGTGGGGCTGAGTGGAGCGGGAAATGGGGCGGGGGGTGTAGGGGAGGCAAGCTGCAGTCGAGGCCAACCTTTGTTTCTGATTCTCGCGTGATGCTCTCCGCCTTTGCTCCTTTAGACCAGCTTCACAGGAAACCACTTTTGAAAATCTGGATTACTGAACTACACGAGGATCTCCCACTCATTTAGATGATGTCTGAGTGACCTGGCCCAAGCATATCTCCTTACAATCCCATTCTCCTCACAGCATCAGTGTAGGTGTTCACGTCCAAACTGCTTCTGTGTCTTCTTTACAGACAGCCACCCTGAAAGGCGTCCAGATTGACCACACACCAGCCTACACGTGTATCCAAATGCACACACTCAACGCGTGCAGGTAAGAATACTCCCCGTGGAGCCCCATGACCACCAGAGCCACCTCCTACTCTGTTCTGCCTACAAGAGCTTCTGCCCTGTGGATTCCTGTGGTCAGAAGAGAGCCTCCTGGGGTCAGAGGAGAGCCGCTGGAGCAAGGAAGCCTGGCGATCAGCCTCAGAGACTTGAGAACAAAACCTGGGCGTTTCATGGGCAGGATGAGGGCTTTCTAGGCTCTGATGTTACTCTTCACACCTCTTGGGATCACAATGGGATGCTGAAGAATGAGGGGCTACTACAGTGCCCAGTTATGTTATGACAGTCTGGGTTTGACACTCATTTGGTTTTGGGGACTGGAGGAAGAAGGAAGGTCATCCTCTGGCCAGTCTGCAGGTGAATGGACTTGGGTGGGAAAAGGGGTCAGGTGCCCGGGTAGGTGTGGATGAAAGGTGTGGAGGGAGGGCTCAGGAAGGGCACTCCCTGAGGAGTTGGGTGGGAGGGGGGTGCAGCCTGTCAGTCGGGGGATGAATGAAGATGGGGATCCATCTGGTCACCCTGACAGGCGATCCTAACTCCTGAGACTGGCTTAGGTTCCAAAGGGAAGACTCTTCGCAATAGTCAAAGAGGAATCCTGCATCCTGGTGCAGCCTAACTGAGGAAAATTTAGGCTCCTGAGTTGGGAAAAGGAAAGCACAGAGATCAGAGCTGAGGCCAGAGCAGGAAAATGAGGATCACTGGGCTCTGGGCTTGTCCTGACTAAGCACATCAGTGCCAGAGAGCCTAAGCCCCAGACTGTGGGCTTATCATCACCCTCAGGGGTCAGTCACCTTGGGCCCAGGGAGCTTGGCTTTCAGGAGCAGCAACAGTGGAGGCAAAATGATGCAAAACTGACCCTCATTTCCTCGAGAGGAGCACGTTGTTGTCTCTGTGGGGCTTAGTCACGGAGAGGCCATGGAAACAATCCCATCACCCCAGCAACCAGGCCCAGCCAGGGTACTCAGCAGCAGTGGCAACCTGCTCCCAGATTTAAGACAGGAGCATAGTTACCATCTGCTTTTGCACATCATGGGGCCAGCTGCCAGGGACGCATTCGCCAGGACGCAGGTGAACGTCACGGCCCAGCTTCCAGGGACACGGTGATGGGCAAGGCAATTTGGTGCGTGGTGAGTGGGGCTGCACTGAGAGAAGAGAGAATCAGCTCCTGACAGCGTCCCTCCTCCGACAGATGTTTTCCTGCTTCCCTTCACCCTCTGCCGGCGAGCTGCCAGAGGTCCACCTGGGAGCTAGAATCACAATTCCTGCCTTGTTGTGTTTCCTCCCCTGGACCCTAGTGACAATACGGATGAACACCCAGAGGCCCCGAGAGCGGGGCCCAGGAGAGAGCAAGGCTGCAGTGTCAGGGCTCACTGCAGGGTGTGGTTTTGTTGCTGGGAGATGCCTGGTTTCGCAGAACACTCTGTTCTTCTCACCCCTGTGATGCTGGAGTTCCTTCAGGCCCTCTCTCCAAGGCAGTGTTCCCTCTCCTCTGCCCCTACCGCACAGCTCCTACTTCTCCCCTTGACCCCATCCCAGGAGTCCAGATTATTCTCAGGAGCGCCCCTACATTTCTGTCACTTCTAGAAGCCAAGGCCTGGGGAGCAGTAGAGAGAAGCACTGCTCTGTGTCTCAGTGGGCCTGTGTTTTAGACATTTTTCCCACTAATTATGTGACACTGGGGAAATCATTTACCTTCCCTGGCCTTAGGTTTCCACATCTAAAACCCTCAAGTCCCGTGATCCCCTTCCTTTAGGATCCTTGGGAAGGGGGGACAAAAGCCTTGATGTAGGACCTCCTGCCACCTCCCACTGCAGCCACCCACCCTCGCCGCCCCAACTCCCACTGCCTTCCCCAGGACAAGCTCTGTCTCTGAGCTCTTGGGTCCCCAAGCCATTTTCCTGGGCTGATTCTAGTGTCTTCACACTAGACTAAATTCACAACAGTGAATTTAGAAGACCTTCAGCATCCCTCTTTGGTTAACTCCTTGGCTCCAAACCTAGAGGGCTGGGTTTCGAGTCCCCTTTGTGTGTCAGAGGAAGTACTGAACGTGCAAGGTCTTTGTCCCTCTGGACCCTGAGCTCCATCGCTGCTCGATACTTCTCTTCCCCCGGGCCCGGAGTCCACTGCTTCAACTCTCTGACCTTCAGCTGATTCGTATTTAAAATGGAGGCAAAAGTAAAATATCTCAGAGTGGCTGTGAGAATTGGAAGAAGCCAAGAGTGCCTGCTGGGTGATGTTCTCCATCTCCCTCCCCCTGCCACTGGCTGACTCAGAGTGGGGAGGAGACCACCAGAAGAGGCCCCAGGAGGAAGGGGCCTCCATCCTCAGAGCTGCTGCCACCAACTCTAGGCCTTCCAGATGGATCCATTTGGCACTGGCCCGGGTCCACTGACCAGGGCCTGAGGATCAACTGGAACTCTCCCCTGGCTGGTCACGTCCCAGTCCAGTGGGCCACTATGGATAGAATTCTTGCTCAAGAAATTCCACCTAGTGTGAGACAGAAATGAAATGGCAAGGGAGGGGTACAGCTAGTCCAGGCTCTGCCACCATGGCCTTGCCTTAGCAGGTGCCCTATCCGTTCCTTGTTGCATTACTGTCTCTGGGAAGACGTGGGGCCTAAGGTAGCTGAGTCTGCAGCAACAAGGACCTGCCACCTCCAGGCAATTTCATAACAAGGAGAATCCAGGGGCGCCTGGGTGGCTGTCGGTTGAGCATCTGCCTTCGGCTCAGGTCACGATCCCAGCATCCTGGGATGGAGTCCTGCATCGGGCTCCCTGCTCAGTGGGGAGTCTGCTTCTCCCTCTCCCACTGCTCTCCCTGCTCGTGCTCTCTCGCTCGTGCTTGCTCTCTCTCTCAAATAAATAAAATCTTTAAAAAAAAGAGAATCCAAAGTGCTCTACACCTCCCTTGCCTTAGGTTGATTGTAAAAACACTGATCTCTTCACTGTGTTTAACTACTGTGAAGGACACATTCCTCCATTCCTTCACCCAACTGATCATCCAACAGTGATTTTTTGCTGAGCATCTGTTATGTGCCAGGTTCTGGGAATATAGCAGCAAGCAGAAGAGACAAAAATCTTGCCCTCTTGGAACTTTTATTCTGGTAGAGGGAGACAAAGAACAAAGTAAGGAAACGGTAAAATAAGACAGTGAAAGGACTACACAGAGAGTTAAACCAGCAGACGAATGGGTGGCTACTCTAAACTGGGTGGTCGAGGCAGGCTGCTGCGGAGATGCCACCGAAGCAGAGATTGAAACGACAGGAAGGAGGTGAGTTAGCTGTGTGGGACCAGGGAAGACCATTCCAAGCAGAGGAAGTGGCTAGTGCAAAGGGCTTATGGCTGGCATGAGCCTGGCGAGTTAAAGAACCCTGAGGGAAGCGGGAGTGGCTGGAGCAGAGAAAGAAAGGGAGCAAGGACAGCAAATGGGGTTGGGGAGAGGCAGGGGTGAGGTCGGGTACAGCTTTATATGTTACTTGAGGAGTTGGCTTTTATTCTGAGAAAGAAGGGAAGCCAAGGGAGTGCTCTCAGCAGGACGGCAACATCATCTGATCTACTCTGTAAAAAGAGCCCATTACTGGCCTCATGGACAAGGAACGGCAGGCAGGTAAGCGCAGAGGCAGGAAGACCTAGCAGGAGGTTTTTGCAGAAGTCCAGGAGAGAGATGACGGTGGCTTGCACCAGCGCATGAAACAAGCCTGGTGGACAGGCAATTTGTAACTATTTCTCAAACGAATATGCTCGATGTCACCACTTTTGGCCTTGTACTTAAACAGTAAGAGAAAAAGCTTTGGACCATCTAGGCAGCCATGAAAGGGGGATTGAGAAAACAATTCAGAATTTAAAAACAGGCAAAAAAGAAATGATAGAGGCCGGTCAGGCCTGGAGACGGGTGTGAAGGTTCATTCTCCTGTAGTGGTTATCCTATTTGGGTCATTTTTCTCCAGAAAAATGTACTTGGTATATACCCATCAGGTTACACTCAGGGAGCAGAAAGCCCTCTAAATCTGAGTCTGGGGCCGGGCCCTGCCACCCAAGCATGGAAGAGACAGTGTGGGGATGGTGCCGGTGAGCAGGTTAGGGAGGCAGAGGGAGGAGGGAGGCCATGCTCTGGGGGCTCCAGGACCACCTGGGAAGCGCCGACAGCACAGGGCCTCCCCCCCCCGGGCGTGGGGCTGTGTGGGCAGGAGGGGAGGCCTTGGCTCGCAGTCCTGAAAGTTCCAGGGGTGGAGCTGCCTGTGAGTCAGCCGAGGCCCCACAGCTCCGGGGCTTTGCTGACCGGGCGTCACCGCGGGGCTGCTGTGTAATGTCAAAGTGACCCGGCCTCCCTCCCGGCCTGCTCAAGGCTTGGAGCCCGGGAGAAGAGTCGGCGCTGTCATGCCGTCTCCCAGGCTCTGTGTGGGCGGCAGCTGTGCATGGTGCACGTGTGCGAGGGGGCAGGGGCGTGGGTGCTGGGGGAGGAACACGGTTTTGGGGGAACCTGGGCAGACGTTAGGTCTTTTCGTCTCCACTGTGCCCTAGGCCAGATGACCTGCAACTCTGCCCACCAAGCTACCTGCCAAGGCCCTGCCTCTAACCTCTGAGTCTCAGTTTTTCTACCTTCTGCTCCTGTCCCGCTCTTTCGCCTCCCTGGTAAGCTCCGCTGTGACTCTGGCGTCTCTGGGGGTCCTCATGCTGAGCACAGAGACTCTTGCTGTGTCTCCCGGGTGACCCAGGGCCGTGGTCCCTGCAGTCCTGGGCTGGCTCCCTGGCCCCGCAGTCTGAGACCCAGACCTGAGCGGTAAGGGTGAGGAAGGGCTGCCAACTCTTCGCCTGCAAGACCCGGATGGTGGGTCACTCAGGCCTGCCGCTCTGGTTGCCCCTGGAACTCATTCTTGCACGGAGGGCCAGGCTGCCTGTTCTGGGGCACTTCCTTGGTTCAGAGGGCACTCTAATCTCCTTAGGAACTTGGGGCAGACCAGACAGTTACTGACTGTTAGGCAGCCTACCCTGGTCAAAGAGCAGTCCATCAACACAGATTGAGCACCCACAGTATACCTAATGGGAGAGGGTCTAGCTCGTGGGCTAGTTGGAAGACAAAGCTACATGAAGAGAGTAGACCATAAAGGGCAAGGTGGGGTGAGGCACATACAGCAGGGGTTCAGAGAAGGGGAGATCCTGGGAAGCTGGGCTGGTGGAGGTGGGATTGAATGTGTCACCACAAAAGATTTCTATCTGGCAGGATGAGCAGGAGCTATACATGATTTTTTGTGGATAGGAGGCCTGGTGCTTCTCTTCTGCGTGCGTGCGTGCGTGCATGTGTGTGTGTGTATGCGCCTGTCTGTCTCTCTTTCTTAAAAGTCCTTTACACTTTTTGGGGCACCTGGGTGGCTCAGTCGTTAAGCGTCTGCCTTCGGCTCAGGTCATGATCCCAGGCTCCTGGGATCAAGCCCCGCATCGGGCTCCCTGCTCCGCGGGAAGCCTGCTTCTCCCTCTCCCACTCCCCCTGCTTGTGTTCCCTCTCTCACTGTCTCTCTGTCAAATAAATAAATAAAATCTTAAAAAAAAAAAAGTCCTTTACACTTTTTACATGAGAAGTTGCTACCAAGAAGTCATCCTTCTTGAACCTAAACACTGGCAATGGGTATGGGGTCTGGAGCCCCTCCAATTTCTCCCCTGTTGCTTTTACCCAGAACTCTGTCTGCCTAACTTGAGAGTCACACAAATTTAGTGAGTTAAATGTACAGACTGTCCAGGTTGGTACCACCCCCTCCCCCCGCCCCCATGCCCAATGGAAGTCCTTGTTTGAGTGGAATCCAACATGAAATCCTGATGTGAATGGAACAGACATGAGTGAGCTGCTCGGGTGAGAATCAGGAGCCCAGGGAAGCAGGAGTCGCCGAGCTGATGGCTTTGAGTGTCTCCTGCTCTGGAAATGACAGCTCTTTTCAGAGCATTTCAAGGCTGGAAGTAAGGTCAGAGCAGGCAAAGGAGAAGGTGGAGCCTCACCTGGAGCCCTGCCCTTACCCTTTCTTGTCCTAGCTGCAAAATTCAATCCCCTATTCCTGAGTCCAGAAACGCCATTTCTGCTGTCCCTCTCGGTACTCTGTGGCTGATCTAGGAGTAGGGAGGTGAGGCGGGTCGTGCTTGCAAAGCTGAGAGAGCCTTGGGGGTGCTCAGAGCGGTGTTGACGGGCTGTGGGTTTTACCTTCCAGGTGACCAGGTGGGAAGAAGCACATGCACGAGGTCAGCAGGCAAAAAAGGTGAACAACAAATCCACCCTCATGAGGGCTATCTAAGCACGGGGTTATTTTCTCCAGGCCTCCCAGAATCATTAACCAACGGACACCACAAATCTATACCTGAAGCCAGCCATGCACAAGGGGACATGCTAGGGATGCAGTCTGAACGACGGGCTTAACGCTTGGCTCTTCTGTAGTTTTGAGTACCTGCGCCAGGGCTCCCAGGAGAACCGGGCAGTGTGCTGGGCAGGGCAGTTCGTTCTGTTCCCACAGCAGATAAAGGCCCCCTTTTGCCCTCTCAGTTTCCAGCACCCGTTTCCCCAAGGTCTAAGGAATCCTCTGTCCCAGATCACAGTGCCTTGTGGCCTGTAAGCATCCTTCCTGATTCCTGGTAGTTTCACTTCCTAGAAGGTGATGGCTTACCTGCTTACATCGGTGCCAGAGGCACGTCTAGGCGTTTCTCCAGAGATACCTCATGGGTTTGAGGCTGTGAAGGCCCCTCTGCTTTCCCTTGTCTCCCACCTCCCAGCAGCACCAGCAGTCCACCTGCCATGCTCTCCCACCCCGCCCCCACTGACAGCAGCTCGCGACCCGTGACTCGCTCCCGGCTGGTCTCCTGGCCGGAGATCTCCCTCCCCTGCCCCAGCCCGGGCCGTCGCGCACACTGCTGCTGAAAAGAGCTCCCCAGACAAGACGCTGGCAACACTGCTCCCCCACTGAATGCCCTCTCCAGCCTCCCATCACCTACAGAAGGAGGTCCTTAACTTGGTGTTCAGAGTCACCCCAAGAGCGCGTGCCCCTGCCTTTCCAGCTTTATCTCCCACCCCACTCCCCTGGCCTCAGCCTGTGTTCTGGCCACCGTGCCCCCCAGTCAGCTCCCAAGTTCTCCCCAACTCCCAAGTTCTGGCTCTAGCTTCTTCTGCGTTGAAATGCTCCCGTCTGTGTCCCATTTACCCGGCCTTTTGGGCCAGCCCCACTCTCAGGGGCCTCCCTAGACCACACAATCAAGATGCACCTGGCACGTCCCTGCGCCCCCAGCACACTATCAGACAATGTACATGCAAAGCTCTCTGTCCACAGCCAGCCCTCACTGATAGGATGGGGTCTCAGAGGCAGGGAGTCCTTGTGTTTTATTCTTAGGAAGAAAAGTGACAATTTTTTTTTAACAATATTTAGCCTTCTCAAAGAAGACATTAAATATTACCATGATTTAATACTAATATTTTACTATGGCGTTCATTAGACCATTGATTTGGGGAGAAAATTAAGGACATGTATTTTCAAGCTATTCAAGACTCAAAAGTGATAATTAACTCCGAACACCACAGAGCAAACCGTTAGTAGTATAGTCTACAAAATCCCTGCATGCTGAAGGAATGAGAAAAGTTACCATCAGCCACTTGATATCCTCAAGAAATGTCAAAACAAGACGATATTGTTCTTGTGTGTCAGCGGGCTGAACTGACCAAAGCAAAAATCAGGATTGTTCCTCAGCCTTCAGCTACTTTTCAGGCCCAGACAGGAAGATGTATATTTTTTGCTTGAGAAAATCAAGCTGTATTATGGAGTTCTGTCTAAGCATTGCCACCAGGCTGAACAAGGAACACATGAGGAAGTCCTGAGCGACTGTCCCCACATAGCAACATTATGTTGCTGAGACCTTTGAGGAATCTGGCTTGGGTTTGATTTTTTTGGGAAGCAAAAATTCACTCAAAATGAATTTAAAAAAGGGGGGGGTGGGCAGGATATTTTCAAATAACTTAGGGGAAAGGAGTCACAGAGAGGGCTGAATTGTTGGGAAACCAGTCAGATGGTCTAGCAATATAGGCTGTCTTGGTGTTTTCAAGTTGTGGAACTGGATTTTTTTAAAAAAACATTTTATTCTGAAATAATTTCAAATATACAGAAAAGATGCAAGTATAGTAACTCCATATCTGTGTTTACTATTTACACGCACACATGATTATTGTTCCTGAACCATCTGAGGGTATGTAACAGGTGGTGTGCCTCTTTGACCCCTTAATATTTCAGTTGTGTATTTCCTAAGAACAAAATAGTCTCTTACAAAACCACAGTACAGTTATCAAATTCAGGAAATTTAAAATTGATTTTAATCTACAGACAATATTTCAGTATTGTCAGTTGTTCTAGAAATTTCCTGTACGGCTTTTCATCCCTCTAGCACAGGATCTAGTCCAGGGTAACACACTACATTTCATTGTTATAGAATCCTTGTCTTTTTCACACCTTAGATCCTCTTTTTATAGGCCAAGGTGAGGAATACAAAAATAGGTAGCCTTTTACATTTATTTCCCTAAGAGGCTTTTACACATGGATATTTACATGTGAAAGGCACTTGATATTTAATTATTGGTTTGTATTTCTTGAGGAAAAAATTTAAACTAGAAGGAGGAAGATCATGGCAATACACTTTTACTATAGGTGAACTTGGGGAAATTCTGAAAGAAATAGAAGTAGTCGGGTAACAACTATGAAGATCAGGAGGGAATAAGTCCACTGATGAATTCCAGTATGCCATAACCTTTCCCATTTTTGGTGGAGAGGGTCCTAGAGAAATCTTGTGAGTATTGTATTCCACCAAATATTTACTGAGCACTTGCTGGGTGCTCTGTGTGTCCTTCTAAGGGAAACACGCAATCGGGAAAAGGAATGAATCACTAACGGCGGAATTACAGATCCAGGAACTTGGACAGGCTGGGAAGCGGGTGGGGAGAGGGCTTCTTGCACATCACTCCCAGAATCAAACTGCATGTCTTCCCACTGAGAGGCAAAGCAGGTCCCGACCAAACCTGCTCTGGAGCAGCATCACCAAGAGATTATTCAAAAACCAGCTTCTCCCACACATGCCATGACAACAGAGGACTCTAGAATGCGGAAGTTCTTATTCCAAGGGAAGCCTCCAGGATCCCCAGCCACTGGGACGAGGAGCCCTGAGTTAGTTACAAACCCTGTATGGCCACTCCCCCTCCCATTCTGCTGTCCATTCTGCTCAGCCTGTGACCTCTTGCCTCCAAACGCTGTTCTTGCTTCTCCTTGGGATGGCAGACCCAGAGATCCTTCCTGACAACCCAAGTGCAGGGAATGCAAGTCCACCAGAGCAGACATCCTCCCAGCTGGCCACTTGTCCAGAGGTGTGAACTTGCTTCTACTCCCAGTTAACTTGACTCATACTCATCTGTTTCCATCACATGTGAAAACTAACAGAAGTACAAAATGATAGATCTATGATTCCCGGGTTATGTAACCACACAGATAATCATGACTTAGCCTTATTTAAAAAGGGTGACAATGTAACTAGCTAACAGCACTGTTTATTAGATTTCTATCTTTGAAGACGATTTTTCTCTATGATGTCCTAGATATCAGGGGTCAGCAGACTATGGCTAGCAGATCAAATCTGGACAGCTGCCTGTTTTTGTACATAAAGCTTTATTGGAACACAGTCATGCCCACATGTTTACCTACTGTTTAGGGCTGCTTTCCCACTAAAACAGCAGAGTGGAGACAGAAACCGAATGGCCAAGAACGGTTAAAATATTCACTCTCTCGCTATTTATAGAAGAGGCGTGCCAACTCTGTCCAAGAGAAATAAGGCACTGCCGAAGGGTAAGAATGAGGTACCTGTTGATCGGCAGGTGCTTCCCTGTGACATGGCAGTCACTACAGTTCCCGTGGCTGCATCTCGGACGGCTTGCTCCTCACTCTGCAGGAGGGTGAGGACACATCTCCAGAGAGCAAGTGTATCCTGCAATCCTAAGACCAAAAGGAATTCAAATTACCTACGGTTCAATTTACAAGCAGGTACAAATACTGCTTTAAATCCATGGTGGTGGTGGGGGGGTGCGCCTCAGTGGCTCAGTTGGTTAAGCGTCTGCCTTCGGCTCAGGTCATGATCTAGGGTCCTGGGACTGAGTCCTGCATCGGGCTCCCTGCTCAGTGGGGAGTCTGCTTCTCCCTCTCCATCTGACCCTCCTTCCTACTCATGCTCTTTCTCAAATAAATAAATAAAATCTTTAAAAATAAATAAATAAATCCACGGTGGAAGAGAGTAGTCTTTAAATGAGCAACAGTCATGCCTTTCTTCCTGGGTATTTCAAGAAAGGAAGACTTGGCAGTCAGATTAACAGTGGAAGAGAGAGGGCCCTTGGGGGCAGGTTTGGAAATATCTGTCTTTTTGGGGGGGGAAGGCTTCTGGAGGCAAGCAGCCCTAGGCAAGGGCCCCTGGAAGGTGTGGCCCGGCTGACTAAGGCCCTGGGCCCAGCTGTCCACAATGATTCACGATTCTTAGGAATGAAACTTTACGTATCAAGAATGCTTTGGGGAAACAAGCCCAGTGTTGATTTGAGTGACTGCTTGAGCTTATAAATTCTGAAAGCAAAGTTTCAATCAAGATTATACTTTGCGGTGGGGTAAGCACTGAAAAGGGGAGGGAACCACAGAGGACAGCCTGTGTCACGTGCATGTGGGGCCCACTCTCTGACCACCATTGCCCCTGGGCAGGAGCTCTGTGTGGTCCCTGTGCTAGGCACTGCTGGGGACAACGGGACAGGAAAAGACAGTACATGCCCCTGAGCAACGGAAGGAACATCAAGTCAAGGACACAAGGCAAGGAGAAGTCAGGGATGGAAATGGCTGGCTGTGCCTCACAGCAGGGAAAGATCACGGTGGACCGGTGTGCTGGAGGTAGACTTCATGAGGGAGGCGACAGGTGGGCAGGGCCTCACAGAAAGGAAGTGTGTTGTCTAGGGGGTAGGCCCAGGCTTGGGCAGGAGACCCACAGGAGACCAGCACTCATCGCCCCTAGCCTTTCAATGGGGGACCTGACCTGTCCTAAGAAATCTCCTTCGACTACCCTCTCCCTTATCTGCCCGCAGACAACCTGGTACCAGAGACACCAGGGCGTTAGTCATACCAAGATATGAGTTCCCTACCGATGATGCACAGAGCCTGTGCTGGGGAGTGGTGGCCGACGAGCAGGGAGGGCTGGCCAGGGCACAGAGCCACGTGAAGGGGTGTTTAGATTTTATCCTGAAGGCAATCGGAACCCACTGAAAGGCTTTAAGCAGTGGAGTGAAATGATCAGTTCTGTATTTCAGAAAGACTGCACAAGCTTTTGGAGGTATAAGGAGAATGGCTTTGGGGGTAAGATGGAAAGAAAGGAGGCCAGTTAAGAGGCTGTTGGTGAAAAAGGAGGAATTCGGAGGGTGAGGGGAACACATTTGAGAGATGCAAAGGTATGGTGCACACGGTCGGTTTTCATCTTCCCTCCTTTTTTATGCTGGAGTACCTATTCATGCTTTTAGCTGTTTGGTGCAATGGACCTCGGACCTCAGACCCCCCACGCCCCAGCCTGGTGCACTTACCAAGAATGGGATGGAGGCTGGTGAGCAAGAACGGTGTGGTGCTGGTGAGGGCTTCAGCAGCAGCCAGCCTGGACTCTGTGGGAAGGTGTTCTCCACAGGAGAAGGCAACCAACTGAACCCACGACTTCAGTGTGGGGGCCACCGAGTCCCTGGTCTGAAAGCACAAAGCGTATGGCAGGTCCGCAGGTGCAGGTAGGGGCTGACATGGAATTAGGTCTGAGCCACATACCCCACACTGGATGTGCAAATTAGCTCTTACCGCAGGGGAAGAAAAGTTTTCTAGTTGTTTTTCCAACCCAACTAGGGAGACATAAACAAGCTCAGGGAAGAAAATGTGACTTGTCTTTCAGTAATACTGAGTCACTAGAACTAGCAAGAAAGTTCCTGGAGTCTTTCTGATGCAAATCAGGGTATCAGAACATTGGTGTATTTGACAGTTTCAGTAAAGACAAGCCTTCTGGGGAAAGACTATGGTAGCAAATAATACTGTTGTTTCCCATAGCCAGATGCTCCTTCTATCTTTAGTAACAGAACCTCAAATTTTGGGCTGGGCATAAAGACTACATTTCCCAGACCCCCTTTCACTTGGGAGTAATATATGATTAAGTTCTGACTAATGGTGTATTATTTTTAGGTCATGCCTTAGGAAACAGACGTGACCTTTACTTCCCAGGTTTCTCTTTCCTGCTAGCTGAACAAGGACAAGATGGTGGAAGCTGGAGCAACCATTTGGGACCATCAGATGGAAGCCATGTTGAAAACAGCAGAACAAGGTCCAAGGGTCTGGGGACCCAATACTGTCATGCCACCATATCTGCTTTGACTGCTGTGATCTGGTTTAAGCCACTGTATTTATGAGTTTCTGCTATAACATGTAAAGCAGCATCCTAACTAACATTATGGTTTCAACAAAGCTCTATTTTTCTACAGTAACAGCTTTTTTTATTGAGATACGATTCACATACCATACAATTCACCCATTTAAAGTATATAGTTGAATTCTTAGTATATTCACAGGTTTGTACAACCATTACCACAGTCAATTTTAGAACATTTTCATCACCAAAAAGAGAAATCCTTAGTTAACAACCCCCATCCTGTCATCCTGTCAGCTCTCAGCCCTAAACCACTAATCTACTTTCAGTCTCTATGGATTTGTCTATTCTGGACATTCCATATAAACTGAACCATACAATACGTGGTCTTTTGTGACAGGCTTCTTTCATTTAGCATATTTTTAAGGTTCATCCATGTTATAGATGTATCAGCACTTCATTATTTTTTGTAACTGAATAGTATTTTTTTGAGTGGACATACCACATTTTGTTTACCCATTCATCAGTTGATGGACATCTGGATTGTTTCTGTCTTTTAAACCCTGGTTTTCTATGTATTCTAGAAAGGGGATTATTGTTCCAAATGTACTTTACTTCCCGTATCAAAGAAGCCTCTTTAATTGTTCAAAATTACTAACGATGGGCCTCTGTGGAACTAAACAGATGAGCATCTTAGACCTTGAGGAAGAGGCTGACTCCCAATGTACAAAGAAACCCAGGTCTTCCTGGGAACTTCTTTTATGCATTTCTCTATGGTTTTGTTAATTTTTCTCTCCCTGGAAAACTCCCAATTTTTACCAAATACTGCTTCATTCAAGTACCAAGCAGTGCCTCTAAGACGCACATGAATACTGGTTAAAAATGTCTGTGGATGAGAACGAGGTCTTTTGGCAGATGGGACAGGCTGCCCTGTGACTGCTTTCTTAGAACTTCTTTTTTTACCCTCTGGGCTGTAGTTTTTTTTTTTTCAGCAAATCCTCTCCCTTCCTACAAACCTCTCCCCTTCAACCCCCCAACACACACTACTGACATTTTTTTTGGCTCTTTGTCTCTCCTGGTGACCAGCCAACTTTGGCCCCCTGGCCTGCCTCTGAATGCCCCACAGCAACCGTGGACCTGCTTAGCTCTCACCCTCTGTCCCCTCTGCCCAGCCGCTGCTCTCTGGACACAACCACCTCCTTCGTGAAGTCTTCTCCTTAGCAGCCCCGCACTCCCTTCCTCCTCTGGATTCCTCTGGCCTCCTCCCTAGCAGGGCATTTAATGTCACGATCTAACGCTCCTCCTTGCTCATGACACTGTCCCTCCACCCTTGTTCATCTCCCAATCTCCCACACCTCTGGCTGTGCTGCTTTACCGTAAGGAACTGGAACCCACGATGTTACGCTGCCACCATCACAGTGTGGTCACGTGTACCCAGGAGCTTCAGGTAATATTACTGTAGTATCGACTGCCTTCTACTTGTAATAATACTCTGATAGGGACAGCTTTCTGATGCCCCTAAGTACACATGTATTTGTCTTAAGGCATCTTCCCAGGAAGCTGTTTTGGTTACTTTGGTTCCATCTTTCCCCCAAAGGACATGTGAGACAGAGGGGGCACATCCAGGCCTCCATACAAAGCCAGCTGGGCCATGTTCTGGGGGAATAGTTAAGCCTTAGGGATGTATTTTCATACTTAGTTGGCCAGGGTGCAATCCCAGTGACTTGCTCACTCGCTCTTTGAAAAAAGAGTCTAGCTAGAAAAACAGGAAAAAAAACCCCAAAGGGTTGGGTGTGTGTGTGTGTGTGTGTTTGTGGGTTTGTGTTGTACGAGAGGAGGTTGTGTTACCCTTATGGACTCAAATCAAGCATGCCCAGGACAAGAGAAAAGAAATGCTGATGGTGGTGCTCAGAAAATTCTACAGAAGTTATACCCAAAGTGAAACATCCACATGAATAACATTTTTGTAGAGGCCACATACATGCCCCAGTGATTCTGCTTTGCTGAGACAGTTCACTTTCACCGACGCTTTCCTGGTAAATAAGAGCATGAAGACCCAGACCCTAGGCCACAGGCCCAGTCAGCCTTACCTCCTCACACGTCTGCAGGTGGTGGGTGATCACTCTGGAGGCAAGTCTCAGAGCTACACTTTGAATTTCAGACCTAGAAAAAGTAAGCCAAAAACACAAAGAAATAAAACCAAATGTACTTTGTATACAGATGGGTTTTTGTCAATAGTCTGTAATCCATGCCATTGCGAATGGTGGACATGCTCACCTCAGTGCCACACAAATGCCACCAGAAGTGATTACCTTTTGGTTATTAATGTGAAAACTCTGACATCATTCTATGGCTTGAGCTTAGAACATGCTCCTAGGCTGAGATTTAGAAGGAAACACAGGACCTAAGCCTTTCGGCTAGGACCGTGCCCGAGTTCACTATGTGACTGACTGTTGGGACAGACCCCACATCATGCCGATTGCACGGGGAGCACTGGGGGCAAACCTTTTATTGGAAGCAATATCCATTGTCCAGATCAGGAACTCCTTTGGGGTGAGGTGAATACAGTGCTCCGTCTGGGGAAGCCACTCGCTGGGGTCCATGCAATGGAGAATCTTCAGTATCTGTGTGTGTCAGATCCACGGGAAAAAAAATACTCAGGAAAAAGTCTCCAGAAGCCAAATAATCATCACTTGTACCAATAAAGGGGTCTACCTTTCAAAAAGCATCACTGACTTCTTATTTCCCCCTTAATATTTTTGGGAGACCAACACAGGGTGGAGCAGTGACACACCCAGGGGACCTTAGTGACCTGGGATCAGAGTCCAGATGCCCCGATTCCTAGGCCAGTGCCCTTTCCTTTTGATGATGGCCATCTGTCCCCAAACAGCCATGTTGACAAAGACTACCCTCGATCACATTCTACAGCCAATTTTCAAGGCTGCGTTTCTTAGAGTGCTGATGGCTTACTCTCAACCTCTACCTTGGCTTATTGCCATCATCATTACCATTGTGATCACTTTTTTTAGCTCCCTTCCACGCACGAAGCCATGACAAGCACTATACAAAGAGAGTCCTTGCCCACTGGATGCGGCATCTCCTTCCTAGTGCTCCTGGGGAAGCCCAACCCAATCCTGCCTACGTGATCTTGTTACGGCGAGCTTGCCAAAGAGCGAGGGGAGCAGAAGGGAAAACGGTCAGTACACCAGAAACTTTACCTTGCAGAAGCATTCTGGGTGATTTTCCTTCATAGCCAACATCAAGAACGTCCCTCCCATATTCCACAGCAAGGGTGGCAGTCCCTTCTCTCCTAATCCAGAGGCTGCTGTCGAGAATCTTTCCAGCAGGGCATCTAATGTCAGCAGGCGCACTTCAGGGAAAGAAGACTCCAACAGCTGAGAGAAGAAGATGGGAATGTTCCCTGCCTGCTCTCCAGCTTGGGCTGTGGCGATGGCTAGTTTGGTGAGGCTCTGGAGGTACTGGGGCAGGCCTGGCACCGTGAAGGTGTAGGGGAATCCCGTTATCAGCTCTGATCCCGAGATGATCCTTCTGACGTCCTCCCAGAAGCCAAGATGCTCCACAGCTAAAAAAGCAAAAAAGTGAAGGGAAAGAGGTAATCACTTTATTCAAAGTTCCACAAAAGTTCAGTGGAGAATGCAAGGCGCTGGGTACACAGGGTGGGACTACCAGATGCCTTTCTTGAATAGATTTCACACGAATGATGTGATAAGTGACTAGCCCACTTAGGTTCAGAAGTCTGAAGGCATGAACCAGAAGTCTGAACCTAAGTGGGTTAGTCACTTATTACATTTGCCCAGAAGCAATTTCTGTTTAGGTAATTCATAGTGTTTCCCCTAGAGGGACAAAAGGCATTGCTATCAGAAAATGTGCTCCTGGCACCCCTCCCCAGCACTTAATAGGTATGAACTCAGGGACCTCCCGACTTACTAAGCCTCAGAGTTCAGCAGGATATCTAGTCCAAACTTCCTTTAGGGGCTCAGATCCCTCTACAGCACCTTTCCTCAGAAGCTCCTGATCCACCCCTACAGTGACTCGGAGCTCACAAGACAGACTGCCTATTCCATTGTTAGGAGATCTAAGTATCACCAAGTTCTCTTGAGACTTTCTACTCACTAGCTAATTCTGCATTTTGAGGTTCTCAGTGAACCCTTCAGGCATGATAGCCCCCATCTTCTCCAGATGAAACACCCCTACTTCCTTCAACTACTCCCCATATGGTGGGGTTCATCTTCTCTTAATAGTCTAGCTGCCCTCCTTTGGACATGCTTCACCCCTCTTAAGGTCTGGCGTCATAGAATGGAACATGACTCTCCCGTGTGGTACGACCACAGGACGATGACTTTCCCTGTTCTGACACTAGGTTACTGGAGTTGCATCACACTGTTGACTCATGGAGCTTAAAGTCAACTGAAACCACAGCCTTTCTTTTTTTACATGGTCTACTGAGCGTGGTGAGTCATCTTTCTCCCACCTTGTACTCAGTCCTTAATCGGGACTTGTTTTCTTTGTTTGTTTTAAACCCAAGTAGAACCACCGTTAAATTTTATCTCCCTGTTAAGTTTTATGGTCTCCCTTTTAGATTGCCAAGATCTTTTGTATTCTCACTTCTGATCAAAAAAACACTTATTGCCTGCTTACTATGTGCTGGGTGCTAAATAAAATAAGAACACCTTAAGGAGTTTCTAGTCTAGTTTGAGAGTGAGAAATGAATAACCAGGTAATTCCAATACAGTGGTGTAAATGATAATCTGAGTCTTCAAGGGGAAGGGAGGGGAGAATGTATTGGAGCCACCGAAGGCAGAGCAAAGGTCCAAAGGCATGAATCAGAATGGACCATGTGGGGAACGACAGGCAGTCTGATATCACTACAGCATGGAGTTCAAGGTGGGGAACAGCAAGAGACAAGGCTAGAGAAGTATTGTGGACAAGACATTCAGAACCTCCTAGGCCATGCAAAGGAGCCTGGACATTCTTCTGGAGGCAAGGGAATGCCACTGGGGGGTTACTTCAAGCAACAAGGTCAGGCAGTAGTTTAGGAGAGAAATGATGAGGGAAGGAAGGGATAGGGAGGAGAAGATGGATTTGAGAAGTCAGTGAGGGAGTAAAATGGGCACTACTGGGTGACTAACTGGGGGAAGATTCTTCGGTACCTCCCAGAACCCCGATGCTCCATACAACACATTCATCATCCAACAGTTGTGTAAACCTCAATGTGATAAGCATGCCATAAACGCCTGCAATCAGATACTTACTGAAACTGTGGACTGGGCCAGTGTGGAGGGCAGAGGGCATCGGTGAGTGTTAGAAGTGGCTCCCTGCCCTGTCCCCCGCCTACTCCAAACTCTCACCAATTCATTACTAGTTATAAATCCTCCTAACTTGACCATCCTGTGCACGGAATTTCATCTACAAGAACAACGGGATAGACTTCATCAGAGGCCTGGCTGAAATTTAGGTATCTCTTAACTTGGTGAACACTACTGACTTCTAGAAAACTATCATACACATAACAGAAATGTAAAAGATTATGGTAATAAAAAAACACTTACTTGAAATTGCAAAATCTCATAGGCTTGCAATAATTCAGCAATTAAAAACATAGAGTGTTCATGTTACACATCAAATTGTTAAAAAAGAAGTTTGCCCCAAGAGGCAAGGTGGGGGCTCAAGCTCCAATATGACTGGGCCCCCTGGAGGACACCATCCACCATCTGCCAACTGTGGTTGCAGACACACTTCTGCTCTTAACTCAGAGTCTGCAGAAGTCCAAGTTCAAGTAGGAGGGCAGCCATCTTTATAAAGCGGCAAGGAAGCCCCAGGTAGTTGGGATCCTCAACCTCTGTGTCACCATCTCTATTTTCAATGCCTAAAAACCTATCCCAGTACAATTTAGTAATGACACCACCACACCATGTGGTCTCCAGGTACCACTTCCCTACCCTTCCCACCTACTGCTGCCTCAGGACAACACTGTCTTAAAATTTTCATTTGTTTGGCAAGGAGTCAGAAACATGGCTCAGATTCTGCTCTTTAGAACGTAATTAAAAACAGGAAGAACTGTCTAGGCCATTCTGGATAATTTTCAGAGGAACCTGTTATCTGAACGAGAGATATTCCAGGCAGAGTGCATTGTTCATTGGACTCAAGAGCCAGGCACGCAGACCCATTTTCTTCCTCTAGGGCCTTGAGGAAGGATGAAATCATCAACCCAGGGACTGAAGGCACTGGCCCAAAGACAGGGAAGATGGGGGACAGGCTTAGGAAGGGCTCCTTTGGGACTTCTTAGCCTACACTGCCGGTGGAGCTCAGTGCAATGTCATAAGCATTCACTGTGCATATATTAGGTACTTTGGGAGAAGGAGATTCAGAGTTGGGAAAGAAAAATTACTTGCTATCAAAAAGCTTTACAACTAAGCTTTTTGGGAGGATAAAGACAGCTACAAAAAGTACAAAATGCTTAGTGCCCTAAAATTGTCAGTGATAAAAGCTAGATTTATGTGCCATACACTACAGAATGTTATATACCCACTGTTCAATGCTAGGAATAATTACTTTTAGAATTGACACTTGAGTACTATTCTAAGCACCTCAACAAGTATTAACTCATTTGAAGAAGTAGGTGCTAGTATTATTTCCATTTTACAGATGAGGAAACAGAGAGGTTAAGTTACTTGCCTAAGGTTGCCCGGGACGGGAGGTAAAGAGAATACACGAGCCATAAGAAAGACCAAAATAAATGTGATGGGCACTTATTTTCTATGGGAAAAGACAAAATAAAAGCTTTCAGGAGGGAATAAAATTTAAGATGGGCCCTGCAGGCTGCCCAGTGGTGCCTGACTGGGGGAGGAAAGGGCAAATGCTCTAGGGGAAATTAAGAGACAAAGAGTGGGGTGCCTGGGTGGCTCAGGTGGTTAAGCGCCTGCCTTCAGCTCAGGTCATGATCTCAGGGTCCTGGGATCGAGCCCCGCTTCTGTCTCTCTCCCCTGCTCGAGCTCTCTCTCGCTCAAATAAATAAATAAGTAAAATCTTAAAAAAAAAAAAAAGAGGGAGAGCAAGACAAAGAGTGACCTGTGACTAGGTTTGCTGAATTAATGTGTCAGCAGGGGAGCTGTGAGGTCAGGGCTACAAGCTAGGAAATAACCAAATGACATTCATTTAGACACTTTCTCCTAGCTGCTTAGGAATCAAACAAACAAGCAAACAAAAAACAAAAACAAAAACTTTGTTGTGCGCTCAGACCCAAAGAGATGACCTAAAGCAGAGTTTCTTCAACTGGAGAACTGGAGT
The DNA here is from genome assembly GCF_002201575.2 of Neomonachus schauinslandi. Taxonomy (NCBI): domain Eukaryota; kingdom Metazoa; phylum Chordata; class Mammalia; order Carnivora; family Phocidae; genus Neomonachus; species Neomonachus schauinslandi. The sequence goes on along the minus strand of NC_058412.1, from coordinate 75,412,491 downwards.
TCTTGCTAACCCATAGACCGCTGCCCGGGCCTCACCCTCCAAGTGTCTGATTCGGGAGGTCTGCGGAGGAGGCTGAGTTTGCATTTCTAATAGGCTCCCAGGTGATGCTGCTGCTGCTGCTGGGCCAGGTGCTTGAAAACCACTGCCCTCAAGTGATGCTTCGTAACCAGAGCTTATTAAAACCACACGTACCTGAATCCCACGCTTGCATACTCAGAGTCCGTTGGCTTGAGGTGGGCTCAGACACCTGGAGTCTTAAGAAGCCAACGGCTAATTCTGCTCTGTACCCCAGCTGAGAACCATGCTCCTAAGACTCGACCATGTTCATAGGGGCCTGTTGGGCTTCTGGGTGGGGAGGTAGGGAGTTGCAGTCCCAAGCAGAGCACAGCTGATTCCAGCCCAGTGGTTTGCTAGAGTGAAGGACTAGAAAATTCCCCTACACCCCTTTTCTCTTACAAATAAAAACATCAAAGGAGGGAAAACCACCAGGAATTCAGAAGAATGACTAAGCACTAGAATAAAGGCCCCTGGCAGGCAGGCAGGCCTCAACGCCAGCTCAATAGGTGCAGGCTCTGTTCTCGGTCTAGGATTTTGCAGTGAAACAGACCAGGCTCTGTTCTCATGGCGTTCCCATGTAGGTGGGGACCTCAGACCACCCCCTGTGCCTACAGCGAGGAGTTCTTGAGCTGGAACCGGAGGCTGGAGTTAGAGCTAACAATACTGTCACATAAGCAGCTGCAGTGACTAGAGCTCTAGAAGAACCACCATGGCAGGGGACACTTGACTGCGTGTGTGGGGCGAGCGTGGTTATAAAGGACCGGGTGATTCTGGGGTGACTCTCCCAGGCTTGGCTGCCACTGCTTTACCAGCTCTGCACCCCACAGCTGGTAGACAGAGTTCACCAAGTGGTTTCACAGCCAGGACTTCTTCCTGGCCAAGCACCGTTTCGTGTCCTGCCCTACCAAATGCATTTTCCAAAGTCTAGATCAACATGGGGTGTTTCTTTCCATTTCCCTCAGTAACTGTTGTCCACAGCCCGCAAAAAACTGAGATCAATTCTTCGATGGGATTCCCCAGTCTGAGGTTTAGCCCCGCTCTTCTTTGGAAGATAACATTTCTATTTGCAATTTCCATTTTGATTGCTTTGGGTTTCTTCTTTCCAATCTTTCTTAGAAAGCCAAGGGTTCCAATGAAAAGAATCAAGTCCCTCCTTTAACGGCCCCATCTTATTTTTCAGAAATTAGACGATTTTTGCAAACTTATTGATTGGAGTTTCTTCCAGTCGTCCTTGTATGGCAAGTCTTTGGACTTTCTCATCAGTGTGGTCATTTTAGTCACCCAAGTATGTATGACTGATTTTAAATATTAAATTTGATTTCATTTTTGAAATTAACTTTTTGTTTCTTTAGAGCAAGCATGTTTCTAGCCTTCAAAGGAACGGCTTAATGGCTGGATTCACTCGGAAGGACAATACCTCCTGCTGTGTTAAGTCCTCATTCAATGGAGAAATAATTCCCAAGTCTGGAATCCAAGGACCAAGAAAATGTCAAAAGCATTGTGACAATTCTCTCTCTCTCATGAATAAATAAATAAAAAAGAAAGAAAAGGGCGCCTGGGTGGCTCAGTCGTTAAGCCTCTGCCTTCGGCTCAGGTCATGATCCTGGGGTCCTGGGATCGAGTCCCGCATCGGGCTCCCTGCTCCGCGGGGAGTCTGCTTCTCCTTCTGCCTCTGCCATTCTCCCTCTCTCTCTGTCTCTCATGAATAAATAAATAAAATCTTTTTTTAAAAAAAAGCATTGTGACAGACTGGTACACGTTGCCAACTTTTTATCTTGTCAAGGAAGGATGTTAAAAACCCACCATCAGTTACCATTTTCATGCAAGAAAAGCTATCTTAACACCAAAAAAGGTAGTAAATCCATAGTGTCATCCTAAAAGGGTAGTTCTTTAAAGACATCCAGCGTTAAGAAAAATCTGCCATAGTGTCCTTTGGTTATAGTCTGATTGTGAAAGCGTTGCCAGGGACCGGCAGAAGGGAACTGCAGTTTTGGGGAAGCTGGTAACAGTTTCCTGAGTGTGATCTGTTTGGACAGCATGACTACCCTGAACAGAGGTCTCCTACGGAGGAAGCGCAGGGACTCCATCGAGTCCCTCGGGGCAGCGAGCAGAGTGCCTCTGGTAATCTCAGATGTGTTATTTTAGCAGTTCTTGGTTCTTTGGCAAGTTGCAGATTTCAGTGTTGTGTCTGCAACCTGAAGGGTGATTGCTAAAGTAACTGAATTTCAAAGCTGCCACTCCCTAACCAACCAAGGTAGGGTGTGAACATCAAGCCAGCTGCTGAAAAAGGATTTAAAAGCAGCACGTATTTTGAGCAGGGACAGCGTCCTATGTCACAATCCTGTTTTATTATTTAGGGAAGTCTGTCTTCTCCCCAGAGGAGGAACATAGCCCCGAAGGGCAGGCCTGTGGGTCATTCATCTTTGATTTTCTGAGCTACTCATATAGATTGGTTAAAACTTCTTTAAAAAAAAAAAATCAACATAATCTTAAAAGATGCATGTTAATCTAAATGCCTTAATAAGGGCATTCTGGGAAAAAACGTGGGATGATATCATTGCCACATAATTATGGATACAGTGGTGTTTCACCATAAGAGCATTTAATTTAGGTGAATTTAACTCGAAGTACTCAGCAGAGAGAGAGATCGATCAGAAAATAACAGTTATAAGAGGTTAGTTTCACCTGGCACCCTCGTCCCTGAGCGTATTTCCAGAAGGGCAGCTGTGCTGCTACCTCAGACCAGAGGTGCTCAGACTTTAGTGCGCTCTCTTGCGGAGGTCCTGATTCAGTAGGTCTGCGGCAGGTGTGCTGCCATGCAGGAACTCCATTTAAAAAACCACCCGAGCTCCTCTGAGCTCGTCTGTGCTCCTCGTGGTGTAAACACCTTGCCGCGTGGAATGTGTGTGACTTCTAGTGTTTGGCGGTGTTTGTTCCTGTACACCACGGCCCCTAATCATTAAGTCACCCCCTTCATCTAGTGTTCAGCCAAAAGCTCCTGGCCTTTACCATTAAGTCATGAATCTAGATAGCCTGATTTTGTGCTGAACTGGCCAAAGTAAAATGGGCAAGAGAGAGTAAGTGTGTGGGCCCAAAGACAGCATTTCCTTTACTCTGCAGTGATGGCTACAGGGGAAGCCAAAGCCCCAGTCATCACCATGAAGTTGTTCTACTTCTAAGTAGCAATGGGCACCCATGAGGAGGGAAGGATCCTTCCCAGGATTGAAAAGGCCAGCCAAACAGAAAAAAATAGTTTCCCTGCTATGGAATAAGTCACTTAACTGGGATACTACTGTGTAAATGGCAATGAGATCGCTCATGCTCACTTGCCATGAGAATCAGCCTGAGTTTCTCCATTCTGCCCGACCTTGCACATGCTCCCTCTGCCTCAACTGAATGAGTGAATGAATGAATGAATGAATGAATGGCTGCATTTCTCTTTCACATATTGAAAAGGCTCTGAACTGTCTGACACCAGTAGGTCAAGAAAAATTCTGGAACCTCTACCCTCCTTAAAAAAGTAGGGGGTGAGAAAATATAAAGCAGATTTCACCTTTAATGCAGAGCAAGGTGGCCAGTTTTTTCTATTTCAAAGAAGTGTAGCTCTGGTCCAAGAGATCTGTAATCAGATCCAACAAAAGTTCTTACCTCAAACAGTTGATAAACTGGTTCTAAAAATAATCACGGATGATAATTTGTTCGCTCTGTGAATGTTAATGTCCTGTTATGCAATTTGTCATTAAAAAAAATATATTTGGGAAGCAAAGGAAACCATAGGAACTTCAACAATAACAACAACAACAACAAGTCAACTGATTTAATAAATGTTGGCTTCTCCTTATCGAAGGGAAATTCCATTCTTCTATTTAATCCTCGGTCCCTCCCAATACACTGTAATCCTGACCCTAGGGGCCCCTCCAACAACAAACATGTAGGATGACCGGGCGGAAGGATCTGGAGACTGTCTCGAGAAGCACGCTGAACTGGTGCTGGCTGCTTATTTCCTGCCTCGTTTCCAGGGTTCTGAACCCCTTTGTGCCCTGCTGACACAGGTGTGGACCCGACACACATCCCTTTGAAAATATTCCCTCCTTTCCTTGCCCCCAGCATATTCTCAAAGGCATGTGTTTTTCAAGCACAGAATTCCTTATCCGCTGCTGGGGAAGGACGATGAGCTTCTGAAGAAGACCATCTGAAAACTATCTTGTCACCCCGAGAAATAACATAATCCCTGGGCTTGGGAGCCTGCTCTGGTTGGGAGCTCCGAAAGGATTTGGGCCGGCTGAACATGAGCTCATCGGCGCCGGGTGGGACCAACTTTTACTTCTGGACTCCACCCACCATCCCATCCCCGCTTCTGCCCAACACAGGGGGGACGTCAGGAAATGCTTGTGGATAAACACATGAAAACCCAAAGGCACAAACAGAAAATTACTTCTAAGCAAATACTGTTGCTGGTTCTTTGTCAGGGAGAGGCTACTTGGGACAAGACTGGGAAATCAGGAATTTCCCCAGCACCGCACCGTAGACATCCCTGTTTAGATTTGCCTTCCACCCCCCCCCCCCGCCCCCAAAAAGCCCTAAGGCGATGAGATACAGAGTGAAACCAACTTGAGAGGAGGTAGCTGGCTGGGAGGGTTCCTTTAAATAACTGGTGCTTAGCTCTGTCACGTCTCCTGTGATAAGGGAGAAGCGAGGAGCACCCACCTCTGTCCCCTGCCTGCACTACAGGTTACAGTTCCGGGAGAAACTGACTGTAAGGCTGCAGAAGTTTCTGGCACTGCTGGACTGCACACTTGACACCTGTAGGAATGATGTTGTGAGGTGCAGTTTGCAGCTGGCCAACCCCACAGAGTCTGGGGAATGCTATTTCTTGTGAAATCCAGCCCCAACGTGGAGGGAGGAGTTAAGTACCTTCTGCCGAGTGAGCACTGCACGGGAGCCTGGAAGTAAGTGTACCTGTCTGTGGGACCAGCAGGAGCTCTGTCTCCTGCTCTGGATGAGATGACCCCTCACTTCTTTGTTTCTGCTACAGCTGCTTTTCTTCCAGAGGTGGATTTTTCCTATCTTGGAATGTGACTTTCAAATTTCATTTTTTTTTAAAAAGATTTTATTGGTTTATTTGAGAGAAAAAGTCCAACACTTTAAAGGAATAAATAAATCCAATGCTCAACAACATGTCTGGCACCTAATAGTAAGCATGCAAAAAAGGGGGGAAATACGACCCTTTAATAAAAAGACCCCCAAATTACAATCATAATGGAAGTAGAGACAAGGCTATGATAACGGCTACTATAAGCATGCTGGCATTTAGTCAAGAATCCAAAGGAAAATGGAACATGATGAAGAGAAATATGAAAGATACTACAGAGATGAACAAGATAACACCTGAAATAAAAAAAACACTAGATGGGATTAGCAGATTAGACACTGCAAAAGATTAGTGAATTCAGAGACATAAATTAGAAGCTATCAAAAACGAAACACAGAAAAAAAACCCCAGAACATCAGTGATGTGTGGGACAACTTCCAGTGACCTAATATACATATAGTGGAATCCCAGAAAGAGAGGAAAAAGGGAAAGGGCTGGAAAAAGTATTTGAGGGGCGCCTGGGTGGCTCAGTTTGTTGGGAGGCTGCCTTCGGCTTGGGTCATGATCCCAGGGTCCTGGGATCGAGTCCTGCATGGCCCTGCATTGGGCTCCCTGCTCCGCGGGAAGTGGCTTCTCCCTCTCCCACTCCCCCTGCTTGTGTTCCCTCTCTCGCTGTCTCTCTCTCCTCTCTCTCTGTCAATTAAATAAATAAATAAAATCTTAAAAAAAAAAGTATTTGAAGAAATACTGGGGCTGGAATAATTGGTTATTTGTATGCAAAAAATTAAAAAGAGAACTTCAACCTTAGGAGATTACATGAAAATTAGCTTGATGTCAATCAAAGATATAAACGTAAAACCTTAAATATAAAATTGTAGAAGAAAACATGAGTGAACATCTTTGTGACCCTGGGATAGGCAAAGGCTTCTTTACTAGGGCACAAAAAAGCATAAAACAAAGAAATTGGACTTCATCAAAATTTAAAATGTTTGCTCTTCAAAAGACATTGTTAAGAAAATGAAAAGATAAACAATAGGTAGAAAATATCTGCAAAGTATTTCTTTGTATAAAGGACTTATATCCAGAAAAAAGAACTTTCTTTTTTTTTTTTTTAAAGATTTTATTTATTTATTTGAGAGAGAGAGAGAATGAGAGAGAGCACATGAGAGGGGGGAGGGTCAGAGGGAGAAGCAGACCCCCTGCCGAGCAGGGAGCCCGATGCGGGACCCGATCCCGCCCGATCTCGGCCCTGAGCCGAAGGCAGTCACTTAACCAACTGAGCCACCCAGGTGCCCAAAAAGAATTTTCAATAGTAAGACTCAACAATAAAATAAACAACTCTATTTTTTTTTTAAAGATTTTATTTATTTATTTGAGACAGACAGAGAGAGCACGCGAGTGGCAGGGAGGGGCAGAGGAGAGAGAGAGGGAGAAGCAGGCTTCCAGCTGAGCAGGGAGCCTGATATGGGGCTCGATCCCAGAACCCTGTGATCATGAGCCAAAGGCAGATGCTTAACTGACTGGGCCACCCAGGTGCCCCAACAACTCAATTTAAAAAAGAAATGTGACAGAGATTTGAATAGACACTTTACCAAAAATATATCAGATGTTCAAAATAACTCGTCATTGGGAAATGCTAACTAAAATTACAATGAGATACCCTACACTCACTCAAATAGCTACTAGAGGGACAATAACAAGTCTAGGTGAGGATAATAGAACAACTAGACCTCTCATACAGAGCTGGTGGGGATGCAAAGTGGTAAGCCCCTTTGGAAAATAAGTTTGGCAGTTTCTTGTAATCCTTATCATGTGACCCAGTGGTCACTTTCCTCAGTTTTACTTAAGGGAAATAAAAACATGACCACATGAATGCTCAGAGCCATATTATTCACAATCTCCAAGAAGTAGAAATGCCCAAATGTATGTCAACTGATGAGTTAATATAAACAAACCATGCATATAATGGAACACTACTCAGCAATAAAAATGGGTCACATCATATTAATAAAGGTAAAAAAAATCACATGATCATCTCAATAGATATAGAAAAAGAATATGACAAAATCCAACACCCTTTCACAGTTAAAACACTCAACAAACTAGAAATAAGGGAACTTCGGGCGCCTGGGTGGCTCCGTTGGTTAAGCGACTGCCTTTGGGTCAGGTCATGATCCTGGAGTCCCGGGATCGAGTCCCGCAGCGGGCTCCCTGCTCGGCAGGGAGTCTGCTTCTCCCTCTGACCCTCCCCCCTCTCATGTGCTCTCTCACATTCTCTCTCTCTCAAATAAATAAATAAAATCTTTAAAAAAAAAAAAAAAAGAAAGAAGGGAACTTCTTCGACCTGATAAAGTATATCTATGAAAAACCCACAGCTGACAACATGCTCGATGGTGAAGGATGGAAAACTCTCTCCCCCAAAATCAAGAAAAAGACAAGAATGTCTGCTCTTGCCATTTTTATTTAACATTCTCCAGGAGGTTCTAGCTAGAGTAATTAGACAATTAGAAAAATAAATAAAAGGCAGCCAGACTGGAAAGGAAGAAGTACAAACTATGTTGCACATAACATGATCTTGTTTATAGAAAATCCCAAGGAATCCACAAAAACCCCCTAATAAATGACTTCAGTAAGGTTGTAGGATATAAGATTAATATACAAATATCAATTGTACTTCTATACAGTAGCAACAAACCATCCAAAATTGAAATTAAGAAAATAATTTCATTTACAACAGCATCAGAAAGAATAAAATAGGAATAAATTATTTAACAAAAGATGTTCATGATGTGTACACTGAAAACTACAAAACATCACTGAAAGAAGATCTAAATAAATGGGAGGACATCCTGTGTTCTGATCTGAATTCCTGAAGACATAATATTGTTATAATGACAATACTCCTCAAATTGACCTACAGATTTAACACTATACCTATCAAGATCCTAGCTGGTTTTTCTTTCCTTTTTGCAGAAGTTGACAAACTGTTCCTAAGATTTGTATGACAATGTAAGCGACCCAGCCAAAACAATCTCGAAACAGAACAAAGTTGGAGGGTTTACACCCTAATTTCAAAAGTTACTAGAAAGCAGTGAGAGTCAGGACAGTATGGTTCTGGCATAAGGACAGACATATAGGTCAATGGAATAGAACTGAGAGTCCAGAAATAAATCCATATATTTATGGGCTATTGACATTTGACCAGGGTACTAAGACAATTCAATGAGGAAAGGATAGTAAGTCTTTTCAACAAATAGTGCTGGGATAAATGCATAGCCACATGCAAAAGGATGAGGTTGGTTCTGTACCTCACACCAATTACAAAAATTCACTCAAAATGGATCAGAAACTGGGGCACCTGGGTGGTAGAGTCAGTTGAGTGTCCAACACTTGATTTTGGCCCCGGTCGTGAGATTAAGCCCCGCATCAGGTTCTGTGCTCAACACGGAGTCTGCTTGAGACTCTCTCTCTCCCTCTGGCCCTCCCCACCGCTCACTCACTCTCTCTCTCTCTAAAATAAATAAATCTGAGAAAAAATGGATCAGAAACCTAAATGTGAAGAGGTAAAACTATAAAAGTCTTTAAAAGAAAACATGTGTACAAATCTTCATGACCCTGGATTAGGCAATGGTTTCTTAGATTTGATGTCAAAAGCATAAGCAACAAAAGAAAAATAGATAAACTGGATGTCATCAAACCTAAAAACTTCTGTACATCAAAGGACATTATCAAGAAGGTGAAAAGACAACCCACAGAATGGGAGAAAATAGTTGTATATCATGTATATCTGATAAGGGATTAATATCCAGAATATATAAAGAACTCTTATAACTCAAGAATAAAAAGACAAATAACCCAATTTAAAAATGGGCAAAGGATCTGAACAGACAATTCCCTAAAGATGATATACAAAGGGCCAGTTAGCAGTAGAACAGATGTTTGACATCACTAGACATAAGGGAAATGCAAATCAAAAAGCACAATGCAATATTGCTTCATGCCTACCAAGATGGCAATAATAAAAAAAGACAGACAATAACAAGTGCTGTCAAGGATGTGGAGAAACTGGAGCCCTCATACACTGCTGGCAGGAATGTAAAATGATGTAGTCTCTTTGGAAACAGTTTGCCAATTCCTCAAAAAGTTCAACTTAGGGTTGGCATATGCCCAACAATTCTACTTCTAGGTCAATACCCAAGGGAACTCAAAACATACATCCCCACAAACACTTGTCCATGAATCCTTATAATAGTATTATTCATAACAGCCAAAAAGTAGAAACAACCCAAATGACCATCAACTGATGAATAAGCAAAATGTGGTATACTGATCCAGTGGAATACTATTCTGCCATAAAAAAGAATAGTGTTGATTCATGATACAACATGGATGAACCTTGAAAACACTGTTAAGTGAAAGAAGCCAGACACAAAAGGCCACATGTTGTATGATTCCATTTATTTGAGATATCTAGAATAAGCTTTCAAAAACAGCTTGCTTAACTAATTTACTTGACATAGGTAACTAGTTTCAGATTATCTGTGATGAGGGCTGCTGGAGTGGGGCAAGACAAGAACACAGAGGAAAAACTGAAATCACAGCTGTTCTGAGGTTGCTCATATGAACAGTATTGTACTCCTGGGATGGAAATGTAGGTAAGACAGTTTCATGACATGGTTCCATGACAGATCCAGACACTCAGCCCAACTCACACTACTAGAGGTTCTTAATTTTGGTCACAGAAATAGGCAGCGGACCAGGAGCCAAGGAAGCTTGACTATTTCACCAACCAGCTGTGTGACCTTGGGCAAGTCACTTAATTGCTATCGTTTCCATTCTACCTACTGATTAAATGGTCTCTAAACTCTAAAATTCTAAGAACTGTGGGCCTATGTCCTCAGCACCAGGCTTGGAATTAACGAGAGGTAACCCCCACATGAACCTAGCTATCTAATAACACATCCTGTATTATTCCGACTTCCGAAAGGCAGCTAGAATCATCTGCTTATTTTGGGAGCTCACTGTTCCCTGGGAAAGATACTTTTGGCAAAAGCCAACTGTTCAGATGACAGTCTCAGTGTTTTGGAGAAAAGCAACTAATTTATTGACAACAAAGCCTGTTTTTTTTCCCTTGAAATTTCATAGCTGCAGGCCCAGAAATAAAAAGTCCCCAGAAGACTCTAAAAATATGTTCTCGATTCCCTTTTATCTCCCACCCAGAGCTGAGAGAATAGCACCAACTGTGTCATATTAAACACATCTGCATCCAACACCGATAAAATACATGACCAAGGGAACAGATAAGAATTGTTTTCAATTTGTTCAGATGGGATTGGTTAAATTTAACCTAATTAGACCAAATAATCAAAGCAGGTGTTTGTAAGTTGCCAGTGTTTTCATTCTCCGTAATTGTTTGGCTATATTTCCCAGGAACTTAGGTAAAGGAAGTTAGTATGTCATAAAAATCACTGACCTTATATTTATTCATGTCACACATATATTATTCATGCTCAAGGCCGTACAAATGCAAGGCATTATTGGATACTTGTCACAGGTTTTACCGTTTAACCACCATCATCATCCATCTGAGCTGGACTTTGGGAGCGCTTACATTACCTAACTTCCATTATATAAATACAAGTGGTAATAAATGAGAGCCTGTCTTCTAATCTTAAACGGATCTACAGAGCGCACTGACTTGGCATTCAGACTATTTAGGGATTCTGACTTCACACTCTCAAGCTGGTCACTTTTAAGGCATTGAGAAGAAAAATAATAACAATAATAAAAGTTACATTCCAGTAAAACAAAATGTTTATTGCACTTGGCAGAATGATGAGATCTGAGCTATAAATCCCAACTAACAAAGAAACCACAAAACGCAGCCGCCAGCAGCCTGGTACTGGGAAGTGTTTCATGCGGTGGCCGTGGGTCCACTTGCAAAGAGAGAAACAGCAGGTGGCTGCCTGGGAGCGGTCAAGCTCTCTCTTTCTAGTAACTGCTTCTGTCCCAGGCACACCCTCATGGTATTCCACATACTGCCGGCACGGGAGACAGAAATGCGGGCAAGAAAGTGCCCATGTGAGCATGTGATCCAGAAGCTCCTGTGAAGGGGATCCCTCTCTGAGGCCTGGGGGTTCTACAGGAGAGGAAGAGGATTGGGAAGTTGGAACAACCAAGAGGGTTCTAGGGCACCCTCCCCGAGGTAATGGTGTTCCTGATTCTGGCCCTGATTGTGCTGTGGAGCCATGGCATGGGGTAAGTGCCCCGAGAGGTCAGGCTCTGCCCTCCTGCTACGCACGTTGACACTTGGCCAGTTGTCTCTTAGCCTTGGGTTTCCTCATGTCTGACACGAGGAACCACTAGTACCTCCCTCACTGATGCATGCAAGATGCTTGGCACAATGCTTGGCCCAGAGTTAGGTGCTCAGTAATTGTTGGTCATAGTTATTATGATCCCCACAAGGAAGAAGGTATTGAAAATGTTCCCTGAGGATGAGAGTATGCTGGGCATCCTATATACATTTCAGGGGCAGGGAAACAGCCTTTCAAGATCACTTATATGCGGCCGAGTGGTATGGAGAGTGTCCAAGCTGAGAGGACAAATGGGAGGTGGGTTTCCAATGACAGTGAAAGCTCTCAGTCTCTGCATCCCTGCCCAGGCCTGCAAGGCAGCCCCGGAGTGCTTGTGCAATCAGGCTTCATCTTCCTCATCCCCTGACTCCACCCGGAGACTATAATTTTCTTTCTAGCAGGAAACTGATGTATACGAATGATGACAGCTGGATTCAGAAGAGGAAAAAGAATACAAGGGACAGAGAGTCCTGTGGGTTTAAATCACTTTGGAACTCAAAACAAAACCCCCAGATCTGGAATTTTTAAAACCTAGTTAATGGCTGAGGAAACCTCAAAGGGTGGGGAAGCACTAAGATAAAAGTCTGAATCACACAAAACACATCATTATCTTAAGCTTTTCTAATCGTCTTCCCTGCCTTTCCCCTTCACTGTTTTTCTCCTTGTTTATGCCCCCAGCCCCTCAACCTGGTTCTGAGACAGTTTAGAGGTGGAAATAGCCTTCCAAGGTCACATACAGAACAGTGAGAAGAGAGGGACAGATCCTCCTCCAACCAAAAATGTTCCTGAGATGGATACTACTTCATTTCTTTTGGAATAATTAATCGCCTTCAAGAGTCATAGTTAGGTACATTTACTGTTGAAATACAAATACGTACTCTCATATGAATAAAGCAGAATTATGGTGTTTAAGATCTGTACAATGGAAATAAGAGGAGGAATTCCCCCATGATGGCACCATTCGAAGACAGCTATTTTTAGCACTCTGCGGCCTTTACCTTCAGTTTGGTTCTCTGTTCCCCACTCCCACCTCCCAGACCCCCAGTGCTGATGATCACAATGTCTGTACAAATCCCCCTGACAATCCACGAATGGATTTTCAGTTACATTCTTTTTTGGCGACAATAGGAACTTAGTTCATAAGGTTCTAAGCATTCTAGGAGGATGAGGGCATGAAATGTCACCTTGTCTTAAAAACCACCTGGTGTGACTCTCTGTCTTATATCCTTCAATAATCTCCTTTGTCTACAAAGTCAACTACAAGCTCCTCAGATTGGCCTATGAGGTTCTTCATGATTGAGTTCCTGCCTCTTCCTGCCTCCAGTCCACAGGACTGGAAGTCCTGTGACTTCCAGTCACACCTGCCTGGTCTTGAACCCAACACTCTGGTCACTGCCCTGTGCTTTGAAGGCTGTGCTGACTTGTGCCTCTGTGGCTCTGGCCATGCTCCGCCCTCTATCTATAATGCCCACCTTCACCTTGCCCATGTGGTGAATCTCTACTCACCCTCAAAACTCTGCTCAACCACCTTCTCCTCTATGAAGCCTTCCTGTCTTCCCAAGTAGAAATGACCTTCCAGTCTTTGGTGCCTCCAATGTATCCCATAAACATTTCCTTTACAGCACCTGTAATCTCTTACTGCCCCTACTTGTAAGCCCAAAACCCATGTATGTGTGTCTCTAGCTATAGGTGCTCAATGTGTCTGATGTTAGCATGTCACTTCTGATGAATGAAAAAATACATGAACAACAAAAATGATCATTTTTTGGACTCAAAGGGGCAGGAGCAGCCTTAATCAAGTGGATTTCCTGACATTCTACGACAGCTATGCCATCTTTCAGTATTTTCCCAGGAAAGCAGACATTTCTTCTTTCCTGAAGATGTTTAAAGTAAGAGGAGAGCTGTGAATGTAAGGGACTGCAGGGGACTAGACAGATGCATGGTGTCTAGCTAATGATAATGAGGATCATAATAATATTAACAGTAGCTAATATTTATTGAGCACTTATTCTGTGTGATGCAAAGCACATTCCTTACATAGGAATTTACATAAATTCGTCAACTTCCACTGTAAGTTGTAGATCCTGTCATCATCCCCAATTACAATTGAGAAAAATTGTCTCCGAGAGGTTCAATGACTTGCCTAAGGTCACAAAGCTAAACGGCAGATCTGGGATTCAAACCCAGGGCTACGGCTTTAGAGCCTAAACGATGTACTCCCTACTCAGAGCTTTGTGAGCTAATAATGGAGGCAGATATGTACACATTTACAGACATGAAATGAACATGACAACACATGATATAACATTTGAATTCAGAAAATGAATTTACAACTGATTGATGCATGAATTTAAATAAGACTTTGTATCTTGATGACAACTGTTACCATTCTAAAAACTGAGGAAAACTGTGCATTTCAATCAGTTAATAACCAACTCATTTAACAAGGGCCTGCTATGTGCTTAGCTGAGGGATGAAGAATCTAAGGCATGATCCATTCTTTCAAGGTACTTGCAGGGTAACACTATAATGTCATGACATTATTTCGAAATCATATTGAAGTCTACATATCTAAGTAAGTGATCGCCTTGTTTGGTAACATATTTAGCTATTGCTCAAGCTGCCTTTGGAAATAATTTATGAAACACATAAGAATAGATTTCATTTCTTTAAGTTCACAGTTTATTTTTTTCTTAAACAGTGCCGTCCATCTTAATTGCCATCGTATTTGACATTTGGTTAGTTCTAAAAATCTAGTTCCATCCTCAAAGGAGGAAAATTTATTACCACTGTTTGTGTGGATGTATATTAAATGATTATATAACATTCATGCAGATAGACACACATATACACACACATCTGTGGCTTATGTGGGCAAACCCCAAAGGACTGGATAAAATCCTTACTTGTCTGATAGGGAGATAATATGAGCCACATACATAATTTTTTATTTTCCAGCAACCACATTTTTTGAAGTAAAAAGAAATAGGTGAAATTAATTTTAATAATATATTTAATCTAATATATCAAAAATAGTATCATTCCAACATGCAATCAATATAAAAAGTGAACGAGGAATTTTACATTCTTTTTTTCATACTAACTCTTTGAAATTGGGTGTGTATTTTATTCATCCAAAGCATTCCCATTTGGATCGGCCCATCCCACGTGCTTAGGAGCCACATGTGGCTAGTGACTGCCACAATGGGCAATGCGGGATAAAATATTTCGAGCGATGGATGTCATACTAGAATAAAGGCAAGAGCACCCACCCCGTCGCATCCTCCTCCTCAGAGTAATGACTTAGTAAGAGGAATGATGCATCAATGCAAGTACGATACAGCTGAGTAAAATAAACGACAGCTGTGATCACATTCAACTGGGGTACAAACTCTTCTATAACACAAGACTGGAGGAAAGGATGGCTCAAAAAGGCCAACGTCTTCATGGAGGAGCCCAAGCATCAGTAAAGGGCGGGTGGTTGGAGAATAGAGAATCCACCAAACATGGATTTTGCCCACAGCATTCAAGGGTTAATCCCTCCAGACAAGGAATAAAGGTTAAAATACATAAAATACGTTAAGAGAAACTTAGTTCAAATAAACGATGATTACGGTCAACCACACAACTCCGAGAGGATCCCAAAGCCTGGACTCGTTAGTTGTGAGCAACTCTTTCAAGGCCAAAGTCCTTTGGCTACTAAGCAGAGAAGTACTGTCAAGATATACGGAATTTGGAACTGAAATACAAAAATAGAGGAAACCCAAACCAACTTACTTGGTAACATCTGATTTATAATCTCCGCACCCCAGTTAGCCCAAGTGTAAAATAAGGTGGCGCAACCCTGAGGTCCCTTACAGTGGGGGTGATCTATAATATATGGTGCAAACCTGGACACTTTCAAGGGTAAAGGGGAGGCACTATTAATAATTACGCTGGGACAAGAGGCATAAACTAGGACTGTTTTACAGCTATAAAACTATATGATCCTATTCTATTTACGGATACAATAGCCGCCCCTCTGCAGGGCTATGGAGCTGATGAAAGTTCAGGCGTGTTCTTCTTACCTCTGCATGGCCACAGGGGCTTTGTGGGCTAATATACATTGATCCGGGTAAGGTGGTTTCGCACCTCCCCCTCAAAGCACTTTAAATTGGTTTCAATTTGGGAACAGGGTTCCATATGGACAGAACTGGACTCTGACAGCCTGAATATATTTACTGAAGACAACAAATCATTGACAGACTAAATGTAACAGAGGAAAGGCCTGGCCTGCTTGTACTCAGAATGTGACTTTGTAATTGTAGCCTCCTTTAGACAGGCCTAATCAATTAGAAGAGGCTGATTTTAACCAGTTGCAGGCTCATTACCCTGCATTCCAGTTTGTGTTGATGAAAATCAGTTTCAGTCTGTGGCCTGGAGCTCATGTACAGCACTTCCTGCAGCCTCTTATATAAACACATTAAAAAAATTTTTTTTTTAAATTTGGAGTTGCCCTTCTCCATTTTAAGAAAACCACTCTGTGAATCATGATTAAAATAGAACAACTGTATATGGATCTGGCGCCCCATACCAGGAAACATATATGACCAAGGAACACATCTCAAGTCAGAGCTTAAGGCAGTGAAGGGTGGATTTGGGACTGAGTCTCAGGTACCCAGACTCCAGGATCAAACGAACCCAGCTCAGTTAGCTCCACGGAATGGGGTAGAATGGACTCTCCGTTATTGAAAATGATGAATTTCAAAGAAAATGATGCATGGAAGAGGAAAAAAACCAAGGTCTCTGAAATACAGAGGGTATCTGAGTATAGTCCAAACTCCTTCCTGAATGACCAAACAGAAAATAAATGGCAAACTTCCAACTAAACAAGGGCAAGTTTCCTGGAGAAGCTTCTACGAGGGAACCGTATGACACCATGCCTCATTTTGATGTGTGGTTAGTTTTACAAAAGTAGAAGCTGGGGGGCAGTGTGTGGTAGAGCCACTCAAAGCCCCACCTGTATTTCAAAGATCCATAATCATTCCAAAATATGATATAACTATGAGTCATACCTGGCTCTGTGCCTTTCGTGGGTTTGTCAAGGCAGCGAGTCAACAGGAAGAGAATGTCAATATATACAGCTCTGGTCACCAAACATGGATTTTGCCTAGAAAGGTAAAGAACAGGAGATAAATTGATATTTTCTCTCCCTGAGGCCTGGGTCACAGAAGAGAAAAAGGTATTTTTTGACAGGCACATCATGAGGCTAAGGGAGTTACCACAAATGCTAAAAAAGACAGCTAATCGCCAATAGTAGAAACACGTCAGTAAGTCAAATAAGGAAATGAAATCCTAGAGCATATGGTGGAGGTTGGGGATACGCATGCACAAAACAGATAAAACTCTATGCTCTGGTTCCAAATAAAACAAACTGAAAACAAACAAAACCCGGTATCCTCTCCCAGTTATTTGAAAACAAGGAGACTGGCAGGGGGAATTAGATTCTGTTATTTTTCCGCTTTAGTGGGCATATTGGGGGGGGAGGGAATCACTGGTTACGAGTGTCACTGACCGAGCATTTTGGAGAAGGAGAACTCACTGCCATAGGACAAACCATACCTACGTACTTAAAATAACCAGCTGAAAAACAAACACACGCAAGCACTAACAAACCCTGCGACAGACGTTCCTTTCCCAATGAATGGAAAGTTCTTCTTCTTTCAGTAAATGGAGTTCACTTTACTCTTTGAACCACACGCTGGAAAAAGTAAGTGGGCTTGGATTTAGGGGTCTGGATAAAAAAGGAAGAATGAAGACTTTCTTTTTTTTTTTTTTATAATGTTTTATTTATTTATTCATGAGAGTCAGAGAGAGAGAGAGAGGCAGAGGCAGAGGGAGAAGCAGGCTCCCCGCCCAGCAGGGAGCCCGATGCGGGACTCGATCCCAGGACCCCAGGATCATGACCTGAGCCGAAGGCAGACACTTAACCATCTGAGCCACCCAGGCGCCCTTTAAGGATGAATGAAGACTCTCTTTTGAGAACAGTGCTGAAGGTCCCCTGGCTCTGAGCCCTGGTTCAGACTGACCATGAAAAGGGCCTCCCTGGTGTACCGATAATTCAGTACAGGTAGTAAAAAGAGAAGGGACAGACCTGGGTTTGAATCTTGGCTTTGCCACTTATTTCTGTGACCTGAGTCATATTCCTGACCGGTACAATGGAAACCCTAATCACTGCATGGTGAGTCACCGTGCGACTTCCGGCATGGCGCGGCAACCGGAGTTTCCGCCTCGCTGCCGGGCCGTGGCAGACGCTCCGTCAGTGTTCGCTCCCTGCCTTCTCTGCTTCCAGCCTGAGAGTAGGGAGTGGCACGAGTGTTCTGGCTAATGAAATTCTATTTCCCTGACCCCTAAGCCCATCCTCCCCATTCCCTGCATTTGAACAGTCTTACCATTTCCCTAAAGTTTATTCCTACTCTATCCTGAACTGCCCATATCCAGGGCTGGCATATGCTCTTGCATGAAAAGCAAATCAGGTCCTTTTGACTTAAAACTGTCTTGTGTCCAGGTCTCTCTGTGGCTGACCTGCCTTGCTTCTGTGCTACTGACTTGCTTCCTCTACAGTTATCTGCTTGCTTCCACTCCTACCCTACCATAACTCCTAATTTATATGCATACCTCATGTTTGGCCTAATTTCATACCTGCACGTAGCTACTTTTTATAAATCAGCTTTAAAAAATAGGTAACATGTGTACATGGTATAAAAATAAGTCAGTACAAAAGGGCATGCGGTGAAAATGAAGTTCTCTTCCACCCACTGCCCTCTACTCACCTTCTGTTCCCCCGAGGCAACCACTATTACTACTTCTCAGTATGTCCTTCCAGGCTCATTGTGTTCATTTACAAGCATCTATCTATAGCTACCCACTTATTTTTACACAAATAGTAGTTTACTATATACTAAGTTCTAGGCATTACTTTTTCTCACTTACATATTTTCGACATCATGCCATTAAAAACAGAGATCTGGGGACACCTGGCTGGCTCATTTGGTTAAGCGTCTGCCTTTGGCTCGGGTCATGATCCCGGCGTCCTCGGATGGAGTCCCGCACCGGGCGCCTTGCTCGGTGGGGAGCCTGCTTCTCCCTCTGCCTGTCGCTCTCCCTGCTTGTGCACGCACTCTCTCTCTCTCTGACAAATAAATAAAATCTTAAAAAATAAAAATAAAAACAGAGATCTGCCTCATTTTTCAATGGTTGTAGACTGCTCCATGCCATGGAGGTACCAATCCTCTTGTGAAAGAATTCAGATTGTTTAAGATATTTTGCTAAAAACAATAAGGAATGTATATATACATCAGTTTTGTGCATATCAGTGAGCACTCAGGGGAGAAATTCCTAGAAGCTTAATGGATGGATCAAGATATTTGCACATTTAAAACTATGACTGCTTTTAATAAGATGCTCTCCAAAGAGACTGTACCAATTTACACTTCCACCAACAGCATGTCAGAATTCTAGTCTCCCACAACCTGACCAACACAGTGCACTATTAAACTTTTTGACTTTTACCAAGATGATAAGTGAAAAACAGTATCTCATCATTTTTATGTTGCAATTATTTTGTTGTAAGTGAGGCTGATCATCACTTCACATGCTTTTCAAAAAAGATACCTGAATTTCCTGCTCTGTGAAATGTATTCAATTTCTCTGTCTATTACATTGTTGGTCTTTTTCTTGTTGATTTTTGGGAGCTCTCTGTGTATTAAGGAAATCTACTCTTTGTCACATGTGCTACAAATATTTTTACAGTTTATCATTTGTCTTTCAACTTTATAAATTTTTTACAAGTCAAAAATGTTTAGTTCTATGCAGCCAAATATACTGGTATTTTTATTTGTGTCTCCTGGGTTTTATATCATGCTTACAAAGTCTAAACCTTCTTCAAGATTATATAGATAGGTAATTTAGTATCCATAATTTAGAATTTTCCCATATTTTCTTGTAGTACTTCACAGTTCCATTTTTTGTTGTTGTTGCTTAAAACTTTTATCTATTTGGAATTTTTCTTCCCAATCCTGCCCCTATCTTTTGTTTGTATCTCGTTTTCCCCAGGTCTCTCAATCCTAACTCCTGTCCTTATTCTTCTACTCCCTATGAAAGACCCACAGCTTATGAAAACTTCTTTAATGATATAATTTGCAATTCTGGCATTTCCACTGTTTAACAGGTAGGACTTCCCTCTGCCAAAGAAAGGGCCACTCAAGAACAAAAGTGAGAAAAGCCAACGCTGGGGGTTAATGAATCATCAGATATCTAGTACAGGGCCGAGTAAGCGGCCTACAGAGAGCCGATGGAATTCCCTGAGCACCCGGCTTTGAGCTAAGTGCTGGGAAGTGAGGTACAGGAGATGATTTCTTTTCTTCTTTTTTTTTAAGATTTTATTTATTTATTTGACAGAGACACAGTGAGAGAGGGAACACAAGCAGGGGGAGTGGGAGAGGGAGAAGCAGGCCTCCCACTGAGTGGAGAGTCCGATGTGGGGCTCGATCCCAGGACCCCGGGATCATGACCTGAGCCGAAGGCAGACGCTTAACGACTGAGCCACCCAGGTGCCCCCAGGAGATGATTTCTGACCTCAGAGAATTCTGTCCACTTATGGAGACAAAAATAAGGGCAAACTCTGGGACAGGATGTAAGGAGTGAAGAGAAAGAACATCAGGGTGGACTGGAGCAATGGGAAAGGTTTATGAAGATGTAATTCCAACCGGACTGTGAACGCTGGGAAGATTTTAGCTAGACAAAGTTGATGGGGAAGGGCATTTTGAGAGGGGGCAATCGATATGGGAAGTAATTAGTCTGGCCTGTCTACAGACCTGGGGAGATGAGGAGGGGAAGATGCGAGAATGTGTTGAAAAGCAGGAAGAAGAAGAAGGCAGGCCAGGCCTTCAGGAGATGGGATGCCTCATGCTAACTGGGTGCTTCTTAGTGTAAAAATGCATTGCCTGCTCCCATGTGGCCTCAGAGTCACAGCCTCTCACCCTGGATGTTCTTCTGTTGGTACAGCCATACAGAACCATAAAGGGAAATTCTGGGGAAGCTGGTTTGACTTTCAACTCTGATGAGGAGCCTAGTTTCCATGAGATTTTTAGCTAAGTTAATACATTTTTTAGGATTTCTAAATGAGTAGAGAAAAGGTTAGCAATTTTTAGAGCCCCCCTGCCTACCTGGCTGAAGTGTTCTGCATCTTTTTTTGGACCTGGCACAGGCTGGGGACCTTGCTGGCCTCCTGGGACACTCCGGGGACCACTCTGACTGCCCCCATAATGGAGAGGCTCTGGGCCAAGTCTGATGCACTCATTGAGATTGTGGGATGTTCCCTCGAATGCCGCTGCTCTTGATTCCAGGAAACAGAGGATCTGGGGCCATAAAGGAGTCCGTCCATGGCTTCTCCTTTGAGACCCACTGAGACAGAAATTCTGGCTTGGAGTCCACTGTTCATGCCTCCAAACCCAAGGACGGCCACAGCCAGAGCCACGGCCACAGCCACATGACATCCCTGTCTGGATTCAGAGCTGGGCCTCACTCTGAACTGGCTTCTAGGTCAGGAAAATCATTTTGTTCTCTCTCTTTCTCTCTCACTGTTACTTGATGTTTGTTCTGACTTGGAAATGGTACACTGTGAGTTCAGGGTGAGCCAGAGGTTTGTTCTTGGTCTGTCAAGCCACTTTGATGATGGGAATAAAATCCTAGGGAACAGTAAGCCAGCTGGACAGGAAACCAACCCACAGGGTTTTGGTGGGCTTGGGGATTTTTTTTCTACCCCCAAATGGAAAAATCCTGGCCTGGGGCACAGTATAATAGAGATTTAGAGTGTTCAAAAAGAAAAAAAAAAGTCAGAAGTGGTCAGGGTCTAACAGATGGGCTGAAAAACAGCAGAGCCGCGGCCGTAGAAGGAGCAGCAAGGATCCAGGTACTAGGAGGACAAAGTTTACATATATAAAATCAAACAGAGGGCTTGTTGAGAATCTCGCTTTCTTCCATTTTTTTTTAAAAACATTCGCCCCTTGACAAATATCCACCTGAGAACCTGATGAATCCGCTTCTGCCTTGGGAAATCTCTGAACTTCATTAAACCTCCTGCCCTCTCTCCTGGAAACTGGTGGGAGGGAGAAGGCAGGGCAGGGAGAGCAGGGCTTCCCAGACACATCCACAATGGCCCTAGTGTCTGGAGGACAGCAGGAGTTCCTGGGAAGTCTGTGATAAATTATTCACTTCCCCCGTCCCTTCCGGAATCCCAGTGGCTGCAGAGCTTCTTAACTGAGGCCCATTCATCCGGAAAACATTTACTAGGAGGCTACTGAGAGCTAGGATTAGTGCCAGGGTTTGGAAATATGAAGATAAAATGATTCAGTGACATAGTCACTGCCCTCAAGGAACTTCGAGTCCTGAATGGTGTTTTTCAAACTATAGGTTGTGACCCATTTTGTTGACTATGAAATCAATCAGTGTAAGAGAGAGAAAAAGGAATGGAGGGGAAGGTGGGGAGGAGGGAGGTAGAGGGGAACACAGAGGATCTGGGGGCACAAAGGAGGGAGGGAGCAGAGGAGGAAAAGAGAGGCAGAGAGAGGAAGAGAGGAAGAGAGGAAGGGAAGGAGGGAGGGAGGAGGAAAATATAGTCAGAGTGCATCAAAGCATAAAGGGAAGCATTGTTTCCTTCACTTGTTGCTATAAAGTCCTTGCCCAGGATCAATTTTTAATAAATTATCTTAGGTGTTAGAGGTAAATAATTTATGAAATGCAATAATTTTAAGTTAAAACATTGGTTGATTTGTTCTAACTCTTTTCTTTTTCTTTTCCAGGTAATAAGCCACCCTGCATTATACTGAATGGTATCAACAGGGTTATGCCTGGTATCCAAAGTGATGGTGGATATGTTGAAAGCAAACATTCCTGAAATTAAATGTGCTACAACTTGAGTAAATTCCCCTATGCATTTTTTTCTTACAGACTGTTCATATCTTACACAGCTATTATCACAATTCCAAACTGTGCAAGATTTCATGTGTGTACATATATACACACACAGACACATTCAGTCATACGTAAAATATTTGTTTCGAGTGGCTGTCAAAAAGTCTTGAAAGCCACCAGTTTAGCAGAAGAAACATGCAACCAATCATACTAGAGTATGAGGGGTGGCCCAAAAGAGGGGTCTGACAGAGTAAAAATTAAGGATGGTTGAAGAGGGACCTGCCCAGTCCTCCTGGGTGAGTTAGGAAGTGACTTGGCAAAGAGCTGGAGAATGAGGAGTCTGGGATACAGAACATGGGCAGAGTGACCCCAGCAGAAGAAGCAACATGTCCAAAGACCAGGGCACATGACACATTTGGAAAATAATGAGAAGTGCAAAGGGGACATAGGAGGGGAGGGACAACAGGATATGACAGAGGATGAGTGAAACACCCAAAGGGAGAGCTTGGCAGTGACCTTTAAGAGATCAAAGCTCCAAAGGGTTGAAGCCACCAGGGGGACCCCACCAGCCCAATCCATACAGGAAAGCTAGGATCCCCACGCACTAGTGTGAAGCTTTGGTGGGCTCCCTAGAAGGGACAGACAGTTCATTCTGGACACACTATATTCTTCCAGAAGCATTCACTGCCATCTTCAGATGGCTGGAAACAGCTGTTGTGGCTTTAGGCTGCTAGTGTCTGTTAAGGTCTCTAAGTCAAGACACTGTATCTGGACTTCAACAGAGTCAGGGTCTGAGGTCACTCTAATCCCCAGGGAACTACTCCCCCCAGAAGCCTAATTAGACTCATGGCCTAACTTTATTAATCTAGAAATATTTACTGAGCGCCACAGGGGATATCCTACTTGGGACGGAAAGGGAGGGAAAGGAAGATGTTCTGGCAGGGTGGGGTGTGTGTGTGTGTGTGTGTGTGTGTGTGTGTGTAAAGGGAGGGAAAGGAAGACGTTCTGGCAGGGTGGTGTGTGTGTGTGTGTGTGTGTGTAAAGGGAGGGAAAGGAAGACGTTCTGGCCTTGCAGGGTGTGTGTGTGTGTGTGTGCGCTGGAGGGTGTATATGGAGAAAAACAAAATGTACAAAAAACTGTGAGAGGGAATGTCATGGAGGAGAGGTCTGGAGACACGGAAGGATCTGGCCGGTGAAGGAAAAGAGGGAATCGAGGCAGGACAGCTCACTAAGGCAGATACAATGGTGAGAACGAGCTTGCCATATGCAGGGACGAATGAATACCAGAAAATCAAACAGCTGCAGCTGATGAGCTTGATGGCTCAGAATGACTGGGGAGCTCGAGCCCTAGCAGGGGTTCATCACAGCCCATTGCGGGCTCTAATCCTGGCCCCTACCCAGGCTCACTCCTACTCAGACCACTTCCGTTCTCAACCACAACGATGAACAAAAAGCACTGGCAGCCTCTTACCAGGGAGCCAGCAGTGGAGTTAATAAAGCGATATCCAAGGGACTGCCACCGGGCCCAGAACAGGTTGGAAAGAAGAAAACCAGAAAAAGAGAAGGAAAGTAGGTGGGGAGCAAGGGGAGAGAAGGCAGGTGAGAAGTGGGGGAAGGGGCAAGAGAAGAATAATGAGAGAGGGAAGGTGGTGGGAAAGGGAAAGTGGGGAAAGTCTAGAACATACTCCCATATCTTACCATGAACCCCAGACTTGACACATGTCCAGCCACACCATGTCCTTTATTGAAAGTTCCCTTCAAAGCCTGTCCTTTAGGAAAACCTTCCCTGACTAACCATCAGAAAACAGCCTCCGAGGACAATTGGAACCGCTGACTCGACACAGGGTATTTTGCTGACCTTCCTTTGGTCTCCCAGAGATCCTGGAGGCCATCTTTGCAAACCTAGGCAGTGCGTGTCTCTGCAATGGTAGCTGCCCACAGAACCAGAGTTGCCTCTCTTTACATTTGGATATAAAAGGAAGAGCTGTTGTGGGTTGGGAGCCAGGAGGTACTCCTTTGATGCAGTCCACATTAAGTTATGTAAATGTGGAAGTGTCAATTAAATAAAAAAGAACCCCTCTCTCCCTTCTGATTTCCATTTTTACCACAGCCCCCAGCCAAGCAATCATCACATGGCATTCTTGTAACAACAATAGGGGATTTGTTTAAACCAAGATGCCAAATGGTGATGAATTGCAGAATATATTTTTTTAAAAAAGAGAGAAACCAGCAGGGGTTGGGAGCCAGGAGGTACTCCTTTGATGCAGTCCACATTTACATAACTTAATGTGGACTGCATCATTTTTTTTTTTTTTTTTTTTTTTTTTTTTTTTTTTTTTTT